>NW_025745702.1:13084-125000 GCF_021184085.1 Oncorhynchus gorbuscha | reverse complement strand
CATGGCCAAGCAGCTGCACACAAGCCTAAGATCACCATGTGCAATGCCAAGGGTCGGCTGGAGTAGTGTAAAGCTCGCCGTTATTGGACTCTGGGGCAGTGGAAACGAGTTCTCTGGAGTGTTGAATCACGTTTCACCATCTGGCAGTCTGACGGACGAATCTGGGTTTGGTGGATGCCAAGAGAACGCTACCTGCCCCAATGCAAAGTGGCAAATATACATTTTTGTGGAGGAGTAATAATGGTCTGGGGCTGGTTTTCATTGTTCAGGCTAGGCCCCGTAGCTCCAGTGAAGGTAAACCTTAACACTACAGCATACAATGATTCTGTACTTCCAACTTTGTGGCAATAGTTTGGGGAAGGCCCTTTCCTGTTTCAGCATGACAATGTCCCCATGCACAAAGCGAGGTCCATACAGAAATGGTTTATAGAGATTGGATGAGGAAGTACTTGACTGGCCTGCACAGAGCCCTGACCTCAACTCCATCGAACACCTTTGGGATGAATTGGAACGCCGACTGCGAGCCAGGCCTATCACCCAACATCGGTGCCCGACCTCACAAATGCTCTCATGGCTGAATGGAGGCAAGTCCCCACATCAATGTTCCAACACCCATAGGGAAGCATTCCCAGAAGAGGTCGAGGCTGTTATAGCAGCAAAGGGGGGACCAACTCCATGTTAATGCCCATGATTTTGGAATGAGATGTTCCACAAGCAGGTGTCCACATACTTATGGTCATGTAGTGTAGATGGTTACATTAGGCAAAATGGAAAGGATGGTGCTTGGTTGGAGTGGATGGGTGGGTGTATAATGTGAACATCTAGCAACCCAAAGGGTACATGTTCATATCTCCTCACGGACAACTTTAGCATTTTCGTTCATTAGTAACCTTTCCACTAGGCTACTTATTATTTTTTTAGCTACTTTGTAACGACTTAGCATGTTAGCTCACCCTTCCCCTAACCTTAACCCTTTAACCCAGCTCCTAACCTTAACCCTAACCTTAACCCCTAACTCCTAGAGAATTGAAATGTAACTTCAGTAAGAAGCTGTTATTGAACAGATTTCCTGGAGACTTCAAGTGCAATGATGATCCTTGAAATCTCTCACCTAAGATTTATGTTTGTTGGCTGTAAAGTGGAACCAACTACATGCATGAAATTATCCAAACAAAATCTTCTGAGCACAGCTTCGGCATCCCCAAACTTGAGTATGCTAAGGCTAAGGCTGTCCTAATATGGACACCATACACTGGTGTGTACATGTGCTGGAGGTAATTTAAAATGAATTGTGGATGACATCACACCTAAAGAAAACTTCATTAGTAGCTAGTGCTAAATCACTGATCCGCCCTGGGATAATAACTCCAAGAACTCTGAGAAGCAAGAGGTTGGGCAAGGGAGATTTCTCACTACAGACTTTAAAAAAAGAGCATTACACCCATTACAGCGCCTCTACTCGCTACATGGGAATGTGACCGATGATGTCACCAAAATTTGTGCCTCATTCTCACACTTCAGAAGTATTCTGGGTGGCAGGCTGGCACCTCATTAAAATTCATTGTGATTCTGGCACTGCGATTTTATCAACACAGATTACTGTTACCTGCTGACTGAGACTACACAATGGGATTACATCATATATTTGCTCTGCAGATTCACTGACAACGTTAACCTCGAGTTCATAGGCTACAGTATTTCATCTGTACTCTTTACAGTCACATATAGTGGGTACTCCTCAATTTGGTCTGTACCCTAGACTCGCCTTCCAGGCTTCACTCACATTGTTCTCGAAGGTGAGGGGAAAGCCTGTGGACAAGCGAATGAGACCCTAAATCTCCAGGACAGCGGTTGGACACGCTTCTTTGCAAAGGGGGCCCTCCTGCAGTTCAAAGTAGGTCCTGACTCTCAATGATCATTCAAGATCACCTGGAATGTGTTGAAGTGTTGCTGAAGTCCCTGCTAAATTCCTAACCTGGTTCTTCGTACTAACAATGGCCATCTAGCCATCCGCCGCTTATGATGGTCTCTTTCCTCACACTTTCCTTGCAACCAATTCCTAGATCAATATAAAGGAAAAGTACTTTGTAATCAACGAAAAATGTAATAACAAATACTGTTCCCAATTGATAGAACACAAATACAAAGAGGGAAAGATGTGGTCTTGACATGAGATTTACTATTAGAACTGAATTTATGAATTTTATGGTTGGTTCTTACAATAATTTGCACACTTTTCCACACTAAGGGTAAATGTTGACTGATCTAGGATCAGATAGTTCTAGCCTTCACCATCAGGGGGATTCAACAATATCTGGCCTTGAATCAGTGGTTAGGCTCATACCTACTCCTTTCATCCTTTTCCACAGGATCTAACTAACTAATGTGGGGCTTGAAACAAAAGCAGAGATATCCACTGAGCAAGTACACCAATAATCATTAACAAAGGTTGCCCTCTAGTGTAGATAAGAGATAAACCCCCTCTCATAACAATATGCACTCATTTATTGCCATTTATGGGTTTGCCATTATTTGCTGAAAAGGCATGATTTTTTTTGTTTATCCCAGAGTCAATTATACATCCACCACACAACAAAGGAGGAATGGAGGAATTCGACTTTTTGAAATATTGGTCATAAACATTCCGAATAACCACAACCAGAGGTTGAATTTCAAAATAAGTCACTCCTATTCCTCTTGCCCTCTTTTTTATAAATATTAATGGTAAATAAGATTTTTTTAATGATAAACACTGACCTTCTTTGAGACACAGTATTAAATATTAATTCTATACACATATTCTTCATGTAAATTATAATAAGCCACTGCAGGGCTATTCAAATCCAGCCCTCAATGTCACTGATTGACCAGAGCTCGCTTGCCTGGTAGGTCTATCCCATGACTGAATCATTCCCTGATCAGCAGAAAGAAACCCGAAATGTTTTGGTCCTCCATGACTGTAATTAAGAGCGTCTGCTAAATGACTTTAATGTAAATGTAATTGAAAAGCCCTGATGTTCAAAGAATATGGTTACAGTCTAGCCTCAAGAGGGCAGAATTTCACCATAAAGAGGACACAACTGTAATAAGGGACACACACAAGTGTCTGTCTTCAATTTTCCATTGAAATCAGTGACGTTTCTCTGAAAGATTCAAAAAATGATCAGTCACATTTTATCTCACAAAGTGCAAAACTGAAACTCTGCCTCAAACATCCAAAGAACACACAGAGACACAGTGGCAAGTAAACACACCCTATATGGGAAGAAACCTTGTGAGGCACCAGACTCTAGCGGGGTAGCCCATCTTCGGTCTGGATTGGCCAGGTAAGGCCAATTAAACATCTGGGTCAGACAGTGTATCCAAAAAGTTTGGCCATCAAGTTTGCAGACACAGGATGGTACAGGTGGGGGCCCAAAAGCTGGACTGTTGGTTGTACACCGAGTATTCAAAACATTAAGAACAACTGCTTTCCATTATATAGAATGCCCTGGTGAATCTAGGTGAGAGCCAGGATCCTTTATTGAGGCCACTTGTTAAATCCATATCAATCAGTATAGATGAAGGGGAGGGGACAGGTTAAAGATTTTTTTTGACAATTGAGACATGGATTGTGTGTGTGTGTGTGTGTGTGTGTGTGTGTGTGTGTGTGTGTGTGTGTGTGTGTGTGTGTGTGTGTGTGTGTGTGTGTGTGTGTGTGTGTGTGTGTGTGTGTGTGTGTGTGTGTGTGTGTGTGTGTGTGTGTGTGTGTGTGTGTGTGTGTGTGTGTGTGTGTGTGTGTGTCATTCAGAGGGTGAAGGGGCAAGATAAAATATTTAAGTGCCTTTGAACGGGGTATGGTAGTAGCTGCCAGGCGCACCGGTTTGAGTGTTTCGAGAACTGCAACGCTGCTGGGTTTCAAGAAGTGCACGTTCAACAGTTTCCCGTGTGCATCAAGAATGGATGGTCCACCAACCAAAGGACATCCAGCCATCTTGATACAACAGTGGGAAGCATTGGAGTCGACATGGGCCAGCATCTCTGTGGAACACTTTTGACACCTTGTAAAGGTGGGTGCAAAAGGGGGTGCAGCTCATTATTAGGAAGGCGCTCTTAATGTTTGGTATACTCATTGTATCGAGAAAGATCAGATTGATTTCTTGAAAGATCAGTTTCAAATGCATTTTTATGTTTGTCAATGTGAATGCAATGCCCCATAGGCTCTAACAAATGTTTGAGCCAGTGAAAAAAAGTAATATGAGAAAAGAAGTGTGTGTCAGGAAGAGAAGCTGAGAAAGACTTCTATAAAAGACAACGTAGGCTTAATGCAGTAGCGCTTTGAAGCGAAACGCTAGAGAGCAATCCCACATGAAGAAGAAAAAAAGGGAGAGTGCAGACAGGCAGCTCTATACATCTAGGGGCTATTACTGTGTGTCAAAAGCTTCGGCTGCCAGCGAACTGGAGCCTGGCATTTTGCTCTATGATTCCTCCGCTGTCAGGCCAATTTAGTGGGCCCTTTGCCTGTTTCACAGAGGACTGACTTTAAGTGACTTTGCTGTGGGCAGGTATTTTCCACTAACAGGTACACTGTGAGCTGTACAGGGTGACCTGACAGGGAAATTAAATCACCTTCCCAGAGTTCCCTGGGCTAGGCTGCCATTAAAGCATTTAGCAAAAATAAAAGGTTGGGTTGAGCTCTAAGGGGAGGGGAGGTAGGGAGGGAGGGGAGGGGGGCATTGTGTTGGTGTTGGTGCTACTACAACTGCGAGGGGCTAGGAGAAATTAGTTGAACCACCTAAAGGGTTATGGTCTTGCCAATAGGCTTATTCTGAAAATACATAAAGATCCATGGTGAAAAACGCTAGAATCCAGGGCGGTATGAGTAACAGAAAGGAGAAAAAAGTACTTTAGAGGAAAATATGTCTCATTATGACAAGTTTCATGAACGCAATACTGATATTTAAAAGCACAGAAAGTATTTGAAATTGTATGGGATTCGCTCATTAAAAAAATATTGCACACGTGCGCCACATGTGAGGAATAGTGATGTAATGTTGTTGTGGATAGTGATGACATCATGTTAGATTCTCCTTTTCCATTCCTCCACCATAGGGGGCAATGATGTTTATGAAATAGCAAAAGCATGGAACTCGAGATTATTCCTGAAATGCTTGAGATGATTTCACACGCGCTACACTCCCAACAAATGGACGTCAACAAGTGACCAAAATATAGGGTGGGAAATTTGTTGACCTAGTATGTTGCGATTGTTCTCAGCAGCAGTTGAGTGAAATGATTCACACTGTGGCTACACTCCCATGCATTGAAATGCATTGTAAAGGCAGGAGGCAGTCTGACAAAGCAATTACTTAATTACATTAAAATACAGTTCATTTAAAGGGAGACAGGGAAAATATGTTATGCATGCCTGATTAAGTCATTGTGTGTGGTGAATGGCCTTCACTTGTGTCATTCTGCCTCTCAGAAGCCTGTCATTTTAGATTGTTCAGACTACCTCTGAAGACAATGCATAGGACACACCACAGTAGTCTAAATGAGAATACTCAACTGTGCCCTCTGTTTAAGGCAATATGTACAATATGTACTACAGGGCATTTTGACTTTGGTAGCGGCAGTGGTGCAAAGTACATAAGTAAAAATACTTTAAAGTACTACTTAAGTATTTTTGGGGGGTATCTGTACTTTACTTTACTATTTATATTTGGGAAACTTTTACTTTTACTTCACTATATTCCAAAAGAAAATAATGTACTTTTTACTCATACTCCATTTTTCCTGACACCCAAAATTACTCGTTACATTTTGACAGGAAATTGTCCAATTCACTCACTTATCAAGAGAACAACCCCGGTCATCCTTACTGCCTCTGATCTGGCAGACTCACTAAACACAAATGCTTCGTTTGTAAATTATGTCTGAGTGTTATCCGTCAATAAAAAAATATATATTTAAAAAATTGTGCCATCTGGTTTGCTTAATATAAGGAATTTGAAATGATTTATACGTTTACTTTCAATACTTAAGTACATTTTAGCAATTCCATTTACTTTTGATACTTAAGTATTTTTTAAACCAAATACTTTTAGACTTTTACTCAAGTAGTATTTTACTTGGTGACTTTTACTTTTACTTGAGTCATTTTCGATTAAGGTATCTTTACTTTTACTCAAGTATGACAATTGGGTACTTTTTACACCCCTGGGTAGCAGGGGGCATCTAATGGAGGTTAGCCCACTCTTCTGTCACCACCCCTTTTCTGGACACAGTGCCTGACGCTGACATACTTTTTATTTTATTTGTGTCTTATTTAACCTTTATTTAACTTGTGCGCTGCGCTGTGGGACTCCAAATCACGGCCAGATGTGATACAGCCTGGATCCATACTTTTAAGTTCATGACACAAAATGGAAGCCATTCCACTTCTCAATTATTAACTTTTTACTTAATTTCTATAATTAAAATGTGTTTGGCATGAGAGAAGAAGTGCTTCTGACAGGGCGGTGTCATTGTGAATAACTTTGTGAGAGAGGATGGGGTGAGTGAGCGATGGATGGGTGTGACTGAGAAGGAGAAAGACACACTGCACACAAACTGGTTGAATCAACGTTGTTCACAAAATTCAATGTGATGACATTGAATCAATGTAAAAAAAATATTTGGGGGATTTTTGCCACCCAAATGTTAACATAAATCCAATGACATGGTTAACATTTTTGTTGATTCTTGTTGAATTCACGTTAGTTGACAACTTAATCAAATGTACATCAAAACTAGTTGTTGAACTGACGTCTGTGCCCAGAGGGGAGAGACAGAGAGAAAGAAATGTGGAGTTTCATGTTGTGTCATGGAGCTAAAAATTGTGTGTAAAATCATGTCGTGGTCCATAGTGGCTCGAGAGCTGTTATGGGTCTCACCTGGACTGTCAGTATTACACCATAATCTCACACTCCTCCTCTACATTTGCTCTCTCTCTTTCTCATTCAGTCCCTCATCCCATCCCTTTCTTTCACAGTTGTGAGTGCAATAAAATGTTTTATCAATTTATCAATTTATTTACCCTGAAAAATAGGTACGGTCAACTGTTATAGCATTTTAAGGAGCCAAAAGACTGACTTGAGTGGCATTAGCTAAATTGTATGATTTTGTATTTCTCAGATTATAATTTTAGTTCTAACACAGCATGGTATTATCTAACTTTATTCCAATATCCTCTGTACTCACAATTGGAATGCAAGTGGGAGATTTGTGGGAGTGGTTTACACCATATCCATTTTTATTGGTCTGTGATGTTGTTTTCATACCACTTTGAAGATTGCCAGGATAAAGAGTACTCTCCTTTGCAAAACTGGATGCTACACTTTCTTCGAAACCAGAGAGGAGTTACTGGGCACCGACATGAACATTTTATCCAGAGTGCATACATTTGAATACTTTTTTGTACTGGTCCCCCATGGGAATCGAACCCACAACCCTGGCCATGCTCTACTAATTCAGCTACACGTGACAAATTCAGTATCACACCAGAGGTAATAGTAACTACACTATTAGCAGGGCAGATACATTGACAAACTGCAATATAAGCTACAATGTCATACAGCGGCACAACTTCATTGATCTACCAAATTCATAACAATCGAAGCATGTCTGAGAACCCAAAACATGAATGAACCCACAGAAGAAAACAAAGTACTGTATCTTCAAAGCATATTCAAACTATCCAGCATAGTGAACTTACATCAATGCCATAGACTGTATTTCCTAATCCACAATGATTTCAAATATTATTACTTTGCAGCAAACGACTAGGGTGTGGATACTAAAGTGGTGTTGACCAGAGAGCAACACCTTTTCCTAGTCTCTTACTAGCGCTATAACATACACTTTTACTGCTAAATGCATACATTTATAACCCGATGTGCTGAATTTAGCATAGAAAATAGCTTTCCAAGAAGCAGAGGAGCAGACATAGTTAACAATCAGACGACTTCTGTGGTTTTGTGCGTTTGTGGTTTACATTCAGAGGTGAATCAATTTCCATTCATTTTAATTGTGGTGGTTCATGGTACACATTCAGCCTACAGCAAGACACAAAAAAATAAGTTGTCAAATGTAAGTAATGCTTTGCTTTCTAAATAGTAATTTCAAGTCCATTTGCATTTTTGTTGGATAAGAGTGCTGTTTCATGGATAAGATGTATATTATTATACCGGGGCAAACATTTCTTAAAACTGGCCTCTTTCGAGACAAAAAAAAGTATTGTCATCTCCATTTTCATTTAGTGTAAGAGAACCAGCACCCTAACCAAACAATTGAAAATGCACTGCTTAAATGGCTCACTAGTTTATTTCTTCTATAAACCAGGATGAAATTGAAATGAAAAGTGAAGCTAACCAGTGAGTGGAGTGTTATGCACTCACCATCTGGACACCAGGTTTGCTGGACACGTCTGCGAATTCTGTCTTATGGAAGGAACACGACCTGGGCCGACCAGCTTTACAGAACTGACAGCCTCATAAAGACTTGGGTAGGTAGGCCCACCTATCAGGATAGAAAAGGTGAACAGAGAAAATGTCCCGTCTCAACGTCAACAGTGAAGAGGCGACTCCGGGATGCTGGCCTTCTAGGCAGAGTTGCAAAGAAAAAGCCAGATCTCAGACTGGCAAATAAAAAGAAAAGATTAAGATGGGCAAAAGAACACAGACACTGGACAGAGGAACTCTGCCTAGAAGGCCAGCATCCCGGAGTCGCCTCTTCACTGTTGAAGTTGAGACTGGTGTTTTGTGGGTACTATTTAATGAAGCTGCCAGTTGAGGACTTGTGAGGCGTCTGTTTCTCAAACTAGACACTCTAATGTACTTGTCCTCTTGCTCAGTTGTGCACCGGGGCCTCCCACCCCTCTTTCTATTCTGCCAGTTTGTGCTGTTCTGTGAAGGGAGCAGTATACAGCATTGTACAAGAATAGACCGATGAGTTTCAGAAGAACGTTCTTTGTTTCTAGCCATTTTGAGTCTGTAATCGAACCCACAAATGCTGCTGCTCCTGATATTCAACTAGTCTAAAGAAGGCCAGTTTTATTGCTTCTTTAATCAGAACAACCGTTTTCAGCTGTCTTAACATAATTGCAAAAGGGTTTTCTAATGATTCGCTAACACAATGTGCCATTGGAACACAGGAGTAATGGTTGCTGATAATGGGCCTCTGTACGCCTAGGTAGATATTCCATCAAAAATCTGCCGTTTCCAGCTACAATAGTAATTTGCAACATTAACAATGTCTACACTGTATTTATGATCAATTTGATGTTATTTGAATGGACGAAAAAAACATGATTTTCTTTAAAAAACAAGGACATTTCTAAGTGACCCCAAACTCTTGAACGATGGTGTACATATATTTTTTAATCTAAATGCATTTCTGGAACATGTGAACTTTTATGTGCCTTAATAACAAACTTGTATGCCATCTGTAAATACGAATACGATTGTTAAATTTCGAGCCTAGTTGGTTTAGCCACAGAAAAAGCCAGCAACCTTCTAACTAGCCGTGATTGGCTGAGATAAGAGTGGGCTGGACATGCCGAGAGATGCGTTCGGATTGGTTTACCATATAGCACGCTACTGTCTATTTGAGTTGTTTAGTATGTGTAGGTAATCCTGTCTAACGCAACTTTAAAAAATATATACAGTATATATTGCTAAGTAGAACTGCATAAGTGTTGCTCTCCACTTTCTAAAGGACTGAGTTTTGAAATCAGTGGAATTAGAGCATGATAACTAAGGAGAAGGAGAAAACACGTATCCAGATTACATTTTCAAATTAAGGGCAACTATGGCATCCGTGACAGGGAGAAGTGTCCAACAATGATGTAGACAGATAAGACAGTCTAGCTACCTACATTTTCAGACATTACACGTTTCTAATTTATACAAAGTTGTTTTCAATATCAAGTAAAAGTGTACTATTTGCCAGCTAGCTAACGTTACGTGTATGATCTTATTATTCGTATTTTAGAGCCATTTGCTTAGCTAGTTATAGCCTAACGTTAGCTAGCTAACATTGAACCTGGTTGGTTAGCTACCTGCAGATTCATGCAGGGTAGTAACGTCATGAGTTGGGATTAAGGTTAATTGTTTAGCTAGCTAGCTATATGTCTAAACCAAATACTCCACTATGCAAGTTCCCATTTCAATAGAATGCCACTGTGACAACTGTTGATAGACATAGCTGGTAAATTCGCTCTGGCTATCCACTCCGATGAGAGTGAGACTATCTAAACCCAATCCATGTTAATTGGTTCCCAAACTGTGGGTTGGGACCCACTTATGGGTTGCGGAAGGGGTCCATGTGAGTCACGGGATGATATTTTCTGTGCATAAAAATACATTTAAAAATCTGTCTTTTAAAAACGATTTCAGTGTAAACTGAACTACTAAAATCAAATAGAAAGTATGTAGAAAATATAGTGGACCTATATATTTTTTTATAATAGCCTTTAATCTTTGAGAATTTACAACCACCAAAATATAAGGTAGACAATCAGGCCACCATTGATTGTGTTATGTTTGAGCATAAGAACACAGTATTACCATGTCAAAATGTGTAGAATTGTAAGAAATTAGGACTGCAACATTTTCTTTCAGCTCCATTGAAAAATGTGTAGAATTGCATGGAATTAGGTTTAACATTGCAAAATGTTCTCTCCTGTGCCCAGATGAGGGCCTCAAATATTATTGTCTAGGGCCCAGACAGATTTCAGGCCATTGCCACACCCCTTGTACTTGCACCACCAAATGCCTCAGAATTTTTACAAAGAATTGCATATTTATAGTACATTTCTTAAAATTGGTTAGAAGAGCCCATACTCAAATCTACATTCAGTTAAATGTTTTGAAGAAGATGTTATTATTCATCTATGTTCTACTTTTTCTGTGTATGTTTTTTCACTGCTCAACCCTTATGGTGGGTCGCGACTCAAATGACACCTCAATTGGGGGGTCACGAGGCAAAAAAGTTTGGGAAGCCCTGCTCTAGCCTAACATCCTGTACTGGAGCATCTGCAAGCAAGGCAGGGGGCCAGACCCTCCCCTCTCCCCCCAGCCGACTCTCCTCTCTGTGCAGATGTTAGCGTGTCACGAGCCCTGGGAGGGAAAAGGGCGGCCTGAAATCTGTCCGTGCTCCGCCATGGGAGGGGAGGGTACAGGGACTACATGCCATCGCTTCGATACAGTACACAACCTCCCGACCAATGGCAGCTCTCCTTCCTGGGCAGACTGGCCCAGTGCACGCATGGCATGGTGAGGCAGATGGCGAGACAGTCGCTCAGTCGTGGCAGGCAGGGAGGGACAGGTGGGCAGTGCTCATCTGGGTGAGGCTCGCATGTGTGAGCGGTGAGCGGGCCACCCTGGCCAGAGCCTCGCTCTTACATCACGTGCCAGAAATCCCAGGCATGGCAGCTCTGGCTACTTGATAATCCACTTGTTACTAATGCCTGAAAGTGAGTAAAGTCAGTGGCTTGGAAGATAGCCGCTTGGGGCTAATAGATAAAGGACTTTGAAGGAAGTCCCCTTTTGACAGAAAATGTATAATACTACATGACAGTGTCTGAACATTTGTTTTGAGTGACACTATAAAATAAGGTGAAAATGAGAGTCAACTGAGATTAAACAACTGCTGAAATAAAAAGAAGAATTCCGGTTTTGAGCCATAAAGACAAGTTCAAACCTCCATGAGCCAAAGAAGCCTTTTTTCTACTGTGCCGCCTCCTTCAAGGACAACACACGGACAGACTACTGAAACGTTATTCGTCTTTCTTTCATTTAGTGATGTGAGAAAAATCCAGAAACAATCCCTGCTTCACATTAAGAGCTTTAGGAAGAACGGTGTAAGAGGTTTAGTCCTTTAATTCTTTGGAGAAAGCTATTCGTATGTCCTTGGATATTACTGCATAAGAGCCTTGATGGCACCGCCATGTCACAAAGCACAGAGCATCACATTGAATCAGCTCCCCTTAATCCCGCTTAATTTAGGTACGTAAACAACAAGGGCTTAATGTTCCCATGACCCTGCCACCCAAATTAATTAAGGAATTGATTCTCTCCTTCTTAAGTTGGCCTTCAACTAGATTCGAACAGAAGATGACTCTCATGAGTCCCCTCCTGTCAATTTCTCCTTCTCTCTGTCACACTCTCTCCATTTATCTCTTCTCCCCTTACTCACTTCCCTCCATACCTGTTGCAACAGCCACCTCACTCTGATATTCACTCCCTTCTCTAGATTCACTCACAATGTGTCTCTCTGTGCTCTCTCGTCGTTTCACTCTCACACAATTTATCAAATTCTCTCGTGTAATTTTCTTGATATCCCTCTCGCTCTATTCATTTTTGATGCACCTCTTACCTCCCCCTATCCTCCCCTAGGGGTTTTGAGGACAGGGGGTGTGAGCCCGCTGCAGCCCCCTCTCCCCTCTCCTGGCTGTGTCTCGGCCTGGGTGCGGCGACCCGCTGTCAGATCCCATTACCTAATTGGTATTGAGATGCAGTTTTCCCGGGTTTTTGCTTGCACTGCACTACTGGTGGAGGTGTTCAGGGCTCCAGCGCACACTTTGCCTCAAATTCACCTCAGAGGCAAACAGGTTTTTGGCTAAAATGTCCTAGTACTGGGTCAAGTTCATGATGTTGTTGAACTTAACAAAGGCCCCAGGACCAGTGGAAGCAAATTAGCCCCATAACATCAAAGATCCAACAACATATTTTTCAGTAGGAAGGGGTTATTTTCTGCTCATGCATTCTGATTTCGATACCAAACCCACCACTGGTGTGTGCGGCCAAAGAGCTCTATTTTCATGTCATCCAACAAATGTAAATGCCTGGAGTTTGCTAAACGGCACTGGCACTTGGATTGGAATCGGTGCTTTGGTCAGATGACATGAAAATAAAGCTCTTTGGCCACGCACAACAGTAGTGGGTTTGGCATCAAAATGAGAGTCCTAGGAACTGTGCAGAAATAGTTGCCAGTACTTAGTTTTATTTGTATCCCCTCAACCAACCCAGTTACTAAAAATATGTTTTTGAACAATGATGGGAATGTTTGGCTGGCAGATTACGTGTCACTCTTTTTATAGATAGGCCTTTACATTAAATGGATTCGAAACAGCTCATTAATATCTATTAACTTTGACAGAAAACTACAGGCAACATGACCCATATTTCAAAGTGTTTGAAGACAGGCTTTGTAGGGAAACAAGAGCACTAACATGAAAGGAAGCATGTTCATTGGGGGGATAATAATGATTCTTTCACCCTTCCCTCCTCCTCCATATCATTGGGGCATTAACATTAGCGTCGCAGGGGACGGCTGCTGTTTTACGGGTTCTTAAGAACTGTGCTATTTTGTTTGTATTTTCACATTGTTTGCAACTAATTTCTGCATTATTTTGCTCCTACAGTCTTTCATAACTGAAACGAGCTTCTGGACATCAGAACAGTGATTATTCATCTTGAACTGGACAAAGATTTTTTCTTTAATGAGTCCGACGCGAAGGATATACTGCTTTGTTGAGATAAGGCCCAAATCCCTATCATCCGTGTGAAGAAAAAATGCAGAAAAAAAGGGGGAGGAGGGCGGGGTGCTTTGTAAGAATTAGCAGACGAGTAGGTAAACCACCACTACCTTCCATATTATTGGTCAATGTGCAATCATTGGAAAACAAACTGGACGATCTACGGTTAAGACTATCCTACCAACAGGACATTAAAAACGATAATATCTTATGTTTCACCGAGACGTGGCTGAACGACGACACGGATAACATAGAGCTGGCTGCCTTCTCCGTGCATCAGCAAGACAGAGCAGCTACGTCTGGTAAGACGAGGGGCGGGTGTGTGTGTTTATTTCTCAATAACTGTTGGTGCGCAATGTCTAAAATTAAAGAAGTCTCGAGGTATTGCTCGCCTGAGGTAGAATGATAAGCTGTAGACCGCACTATCTACCAAGAGAGTTCACATGAATATTATTCGTAGCCGTCTATTTACCACCACAAACCGATGCTGGCACTAAGACGGCACTCAACGATCTGTATAAGCCATAAGCAAACAAGAAAATCCAGAAGCGTGGCTCCTAGTGGCTGGGGACTTTAATGCAGGGAAACTTAAATCCGATTTACCTCATTTCTAGCAACATGTCACATGTGCAACCAGAGGGTGAAAAAACTAGACCACCTTTACTCCACACACAGAGACGCATACAAAGCTTTCCCTTGCCCTCCATTTGGCAAATCTGTCCATAATTATTTCCTCCTGATTCTGGCTTACAAGCAAAAACTCAAGCTGGAAGTACTCGTGATTCACTCAATACGGAATGGGTCAAAGGATGCGGATGCTATGCTAGAGGACTGTTTTGCTAGCACAGACTGGAATAGGTTACAGTCTCCGGCTTCATCAATAAGTGCATCAACAATGTCGTCCTCGCAGTGACCATACGTACATATCCCAACCAGAAGCAGTGGATTACAGGCAACATCCGTACCATTGGATATGGCAGGGCTTGAAAACTATTACGGACTACAAATGGAAACCCAGCCGCGAGATGCCCAGTGACGCGGGCCTACCAGATGAGCTAAATGCCATTTATGCTCGCTTCGATGCAAGCAACAGTGAAGCATGCATGAGAGCAGCAGCTGTTCCGGACACGCTCTCCGTAGCCGAAGTGAGCAAGACTAGATGATTACAGACCCGTAGCACACACGTCGGTAGCCATGAAGTGCTTTGAACGGCTGGTCATGGATCACATCAACACCATCATGCTGGAAACCCGAGACCCACTCCAATTCACATACCGTCCCAACAGAGCCACAGATGATGAAATCTCAATCGTACTCCACACTGCCCTTTCCAAGCTGGACAAAAGGAACACCTTGTGAGAATGCTGTTCATTGACTACAGCTCAGCGTTCAACCCCATGGTGCCCACACAGCTCATCACTAAGCTAAGGACCCTGGAACTAAACCTCTCCCTTTGCAACTAGATCCTGGACTTCCTGATGGGCCGCCCCCAGGTGGTAAAGGTAGGCAAAAACACATCTACCACACTGATCCTCAACACTGGGGCCCCTCAGGGGTGTGTGCGTAGTCCCCTCCTGTACTCCCTGTTCACCAACGACTACGTGGTGAACCATCATAAAGTTTGCTGACAACACAACAATGTCCGGGTTTGGCACCCCCCTCGGGTTCGTGCCGTGGGCAAGATCGTCGTGGGCTATACTCAGCCTTGTCTCAGGGTAGTAAGTTGGTGGTTTGAAGATATCCCTCTAGTGGTATGGCGGCTGTGCTTTGGCAAAGTGGGTGGGGTTATATCCTGCCTGGTTGGCCCTGTCTGGGGGTATTGTCAGACGGGGCCACAGTGTCTCCCGACCCCTCCTGTCAAAGCCTCCAGTATTTAGACTGCAAATGGTCATGTGTCGGCAGGCTAGGGTCAGTCTGTTATATCTGGTGTATTTCTCCTGTCTTATCCGGTGACCTGTGTGAATTTAAGTATGCTCCCTCTAATTCTCTCTCCATCTACCTCTCTTCCCGGAGGACCTGAGCCCTGGGATCATTCCTCAGGACTACCTGGCTTGATGACTCCCTGCTGTCCCCAGTCCACCTGGTCGTGCTGCTGCTCCAGTTTCAACTGTTCTGCCTGCGGCTATGGAACCCTGACCTGTTCACCGGACGTGCTACCTTGTCCCGGACCTGCTGTTTTCGACTCTCTCTCTCTACCGCACCTGCTGTCTCTAACTCTGAATGCTCGGTTATGAAAAGCCTACTGACATTTACACCTCAGGTACTGACCTGTTGCACCCTCTACAATCCCTGTGATTATTATTACTTTATTATTATTATTTGACCCTGCTGGTCATCTATGAACGTTTGAACATTCATGGCAATGTACTGTTATAATCTCAACCCAGCACAGTCAGAAGAGGACTGGCCACCCCTCAGAGCCTGGATCCTCTCTAGGTTTCTTCCTAGGTTCCTGCCTTTCTAGGGAGTTTTTCATTGCCAATGTGCTTCTACATCTGCATTGCTTGCTGTTTGGGGTTTTAGGCTGGGTTTCTGTAAAGCACTTTGTGACATTGGCTGATATAAAAAGGGCTTTATAAATACATTTGATTGATTGATTGATTGATTGATTGATTGAGTGGTAGGTCTGATCACGACAATGACGCGACAGCCTATAGTGAGGAGGTCAGAGACCTGACAGTGTGGTGCCAGGATAACAACCTCTCCCTCTATTTGAGCAAGACAAAGGAGCTGATCGTGGACTATAGGAAAAGGAGTGTCAAACAGACCCCCATTAATATCGACGTATCGGAGTCCACATCACCAACGAACTATCAGGGTCCAAACACACTAAGGCAGTTGTGAAGAGGGGACAACAACACCTTTTTCCCCTCAGGAGACTGAAAAGATTTGGCATGGGTCTCCAGATTCTCAAATAATTCTACAGCTGCACCATCGAGAGCATTCTGAGCGGTTGCATTGCCGCCTGGTATGGCAACTGCTCGGCATCTGACCATAAGGCGCTACAGATGGTAGTGCGTACGGCCCAGTCAGTACATCACTGGGGCCAAGCTTCCGGACATCCAGGACCTATATATACTAGGCAGTGTCAGGAAGGCCCAAAACATTGTTAAAGACTCACCCAAGTCATAGACTGTTCTCTCTGCTACCGCACGGCAAGTGGTACTGGAGCGCCAAGTCTAGGATCAAAATGCTTCTTAACAGCTTCTACCCCCAAGCCATAAGACTACTGAACAATTAATCAAATGGCCACTCGAACTAAATACATTTACATTTGATTCTACCGTGCTGCATAGTAACTTTACAAATTACCGCGACTAACTTGTACCGACTCGGTATTGGTGTCAGGACCCGGTTACGAACACGAGTCTCCAGAGTAAGAAACAGTCACTTAACCAACTGAGCCACGAATAGAACGCCGCAGCCTGTCTGGTGTTCAACCTTCCCAAGTTCTCTCACGTCACCCCGCTCCTCCGCTCTCTCCACTGGCTTCCAGTTGAAGCTCGCATCCGCTACAAGACCATGGTGCTTGCCTACGGAGCTGTGAGGGGAACGGCACCTCAGTACCTCCAGGCTCTGATCAGGCCCTACACCCAAACAAGGGCACTGCGTTCATCCACCTCTGGCCTGCTCGCATCCCTACCACTGAGGAAGTACAGCTCCCGCTCAGCCCAGTCAAAACTGTTCGCTGCTCTGGCCCCCCAATGGTGGAACAAACTCCCTCACGACGCCAGGACAGCGGAGTCAATCACCACCTTCCGGAGACACCTGAAACTCCACCTCTTTAAGGTATACCTAGGATAGGATAAAGTAATCCTTCTCACCCCCCTTAAAAGATTTAGATGCACTATTGTAAAGTGGCTGTTCCACTGGATGTCATAAGGTGAATGCACCAATTTGTAAGTCACTCTGGATAAGAGCGTCTGCTAAATGACTTAAATGTAATGTAATGTAGTTGGCAGAACCCAGAAGATGAGGCAGACACAGCAGTACTTGAGATGGTGTATTTAATGAAGTAAAAAGTGAAGTTCTTCAGGAAAACATGTAACTCCACAACCTCAAAAGGAATTCCACAAGAACAAAGGTAATCCTCCAAGACAAAAAGGTAAATCCACAAGGTGGAAGGTATAGCACAAAAAGCCTCAAAAAATACTCAAAAACCAACAAACAAGAACAAAAAACAGAATTCCACAAGAGAGTCCACCGGGATCAACAAGAGTTTCACAGAGTACTAGGGCTGGGTGCTAACATACAAACACAGAGCAAAGGACTGAGGAAAACAAAGGGTTTAAATACAATCAGGGGAAACGAGGCACAGGTGCAAATAATAATGGGGATCGAGGGAAAACAAAAGGTCAAAAGGCACAATGGGGGCATCTAGTGACCAAAAACCGGAACAACCCTGGCCAAATCCTGACAATTGGTACCACCTGTATATAGCCTCATTATTGTTATGTACTTTCTTCTCTTACGTTTTGATACATATTTTATTTTAAAAATGTAGTTAATTTAGTCAATATTTTCTTAACTCTTGAACTGCGTTGTTGGTTAATGGCTTGTAAGTAAGCATTTCACAGTAAAGTATACTACACCTGTTGTATTCGGCACAACATACATGTGCCGAATACAACATACGAACAATTGGAGAAAAACCTGATATGGGAAAGACTCATAAATGGGCCAAAAAATTGTACAGCTTCTTTTGACACAAGGCATGATGGTTTGAGGAGGCTATGAGGCTGATTCTCCCTTTACATTTCCTCTCCATTAACATGTTTCCTTCTCCTTAACAGGAACAAGTTTGTCTATCTCTATGGGCGCAGACTGATGTAATGTTTGGCATAAAATGGATTGGGTGATTGTTGGAGACGCTTGAAAACCTCGGAGGAAACTGAGGCCATTTCTCTTATGGCTAGAGAGACAAGATTGCCTTAGTGGGGAACAATCATATTATGGCTAGCTGATTTACAGTGTTGCTTTGACCAGATAAAGTTATTCCATCCTGATAGTGTACAGTTAAAGTAATAGGAGGGTGACTGAGATTTGACACTTTGGTTTGCAGAAATAATAAATGTGTGACCTGTTGTGATGAGACCTAGTGACCTACATACTCTGGCAAAAGAAGAAAACATCATCTCATTTAAAGTTCACCCAATACAATATGTCTTCTCTTTTCATTGACATAGGCCTAAACTGCCACGAAATCAATGAAATGAACTGTAAATAATGCCTCAGCAAAACTAATTTCTCTGACAATATCCCAAAAATGGTTTTGTTAATTATAACTTCCAAAGTGTAGCTTAATAGCTAAAAACAGCTGTCTGATGATAAGATATATACAAAACACACCTCAAAGACCACTTCCTGAGATCTGTGAAAAACATGTTGTTTCCAATGGAAGGGAAGTTGGAGCTATCGCTTGTGCCAGTGAGGAAGTCCCTGTCGTTAGCCATCTTGGATAGGTGTCCCTTCAGAAAAGCAGGAAAGACTGCACGAGAGAAGGCATACCAAAACAAGGGCATGCCCCCAGTCCCTGTCCACCCTGTCTGTGCAAACAAACCCCTCAAGTCTTACAGGATGCTAGATACAGCAAAACAGACCCTTACCCGAGTAATAAATGCATACATCCGGACAGAATCCAATGACTGATTATGTGCGGACAAAGCGCTCGCCTCAGCAGAAATAAATTAATCACTTGTGTATTAGCCAGACATCTGTTGCCCTTTTTCAATGAATGTATTCATCAACCAGTTAGGGACCACTGTCCTGACTATCATTACAACAGCATAATCCCTTTAAAAAGCCATTCAGCTAAAATTAGCCACATGGCACTGGCAGTATGTTACAGTAAGGAGTGATTTCAGTATGTCATAATATAGATTAGTGGATGATAGCATATTAACATGTTAGCATAATGGTAAGGTAGACTGATAGCCTACTGAAGTAACTTGACATGGTTGAAAAACATTACAAAGGTTTAAACGCATATTTCATGAATAGATCCCTTTTATCATCTTTTCAGGTGTTCTGCCTTTTTTCAAGACTTAAAATACTCTTCACGAACACACCGTTTATGTAAGATGCTTTCTATTTACGTCTACCAAACAATATATATACTTTGTCAGTACATGGTAGTTACAAAGCCAATAGACACGTTCAGTGTAACCATAGTGTAGGTACAAATTGTAGTTTGTTTGAGCTCCATTCTATGACAATGAACACTAACCTCTATATATCCTGTAAGGGCACCCATGCAACCAGCTTCCTTCCTCTTCTTTCCTGCCTTTAAAAAAAACCACCACACTCTTCCCCCTGTTCAGATGACACCTTTATCAATATACTTTCTGCTTCACTAGTTACATATTATTTTGCCTGTTGAAAATAAGATCCCCCCTGCTTTTTTTGCGATGAGGTTCTCTTGAGTAAGCGTTTGTGGATGTCTGCTGGGGTGATCTTATGTCACCTCTTAGGGGATGGGGGGTTCACACATACTTTCTCCACAGGGCCCATCTCGCTGAGCACCTACCAAGAGTGCCATCTGTTCAAGTTTTCACAAGTTTTATTCGTCATATGTACAGGATACACATGGTATACACTGTCCAACTAAATGCTTACTTGTAGCTTCCTTCGCAACAACAATAGGAAATTCTAAAAGATAAGAATAGGAAAACTAAGTAAATACCTAAGTAGAATAGAATAAACATTTTAGCACGAGTATAATACATGAAAGCATCATTTCCAGTCCAATATTTAGACATTTATCAGGAAATGGGGGATTGGGCGGCAGGTGTTAAAATTGTGCAGTATCAGCAATAATAAATAAGAGACTGGTAGCAGCAGTTGTGATGTTGTTTGTAGCATGAATGTGTCATGTTTGTCATTTATTATCAGGTCTTGTCCCTGTGCTCCCCATTCTATTCGTTTCCCTCTGCTGGTCTTATTAGGTTCTTTCCCTCTTTCTATCCCTCTCTCTCCCCCTCCCTCTCTCACTCTCTCGCTCTCTCTTCTCTCTATCGTTCCGTTCCTGCTCCCAGCTGTTCCTATTCCCCTAATCATCATTTAGTCTTCCCACACCTGTTCCCGATCCTTTCCCCTGATTGGAGTCCCTATTTATTCCTTTGTGTTCCGTTCCTGTCCTGTCGGTTCCTTGTTTAGAATTCACCGTGCTGTGATTGTGTATCGCCCTGTCCTGTCGTGTTTTTTGCCTTCATCAGATGCTGCGTGTGAGCAGGTGTCTGTCAACTACGGCCTGCGCCTACCCGAAGCGACCTGCAGTCTGTGGCCGCTTCTCCTGTTATTCCCTCTACAGACTAGAGGATTTCTGTTATTCCCTGTTTGGACTTGAATAAACTCTGTTTCTGTTAAGTCGCTTTTGGGTCCTCTTTCACCTGCATGACAGAAGGAACCGACCAAGGTATGGACCCAGCGACTTCAGACGCTCGTTACACTGCCGTCGAGATCCAAGGAGCCATGCTCGGCAGACACGAGCAGGAATTGTCTGCTGCTCGCCATGCCGTGGAGAACCTGGCCGCTCAGGTTTCCGACCTCTCTGGACAGTTCCAGAGTCTACGTCTCGTGCCACCTGTTACTTCCTGGCCTGCCGAGCCTCCAGAACCTAGGGTTAATAACCCACCTTGCTACTCCGGGCAGCCCACTGAGTGCCGCTCCTTTCTCACGCAGTGTGAGATTGTGTTCTCTCTCCAACCCAACACATACTCTAGAGAGAGAGCTCGGGTTGCTTACGTCATTTCACTCCTTACTGGCCGGGCTCGAGAATGGGGCACAGCTATCTGGGAGGCAAGGGCTGATTGCTCTAACAAGTTCCAGAACTTTAAAGAGGAGATGATTCGGGTTTTTGACCGTTCAGTTTTTGGTGGGGAGGCTTCTAGGGCCCTGGCTTCCTTATGCCAAGGTGAACGGTCCATAACGGATTATTCTATTGAGTTTCGCACTCTTGCTGCCTCTAGTGAGTGGAACGAGCCGGCGCTGCTCGCTCGTTTTCTGGAGGGACTCCACGCAGTGGTTAAGGATGAGATTCTCTCCCGGGAGGTTCCTTCAGATGTGGACTCTTTGATTGCTCTCGCCATCCGCATAGAACGACGGGTAGATCTTCGTCACCGGGCTCGTGGAAGAGAGCTCGCATCAACGGTGTTTCCCTGCTCCGCATCGCAACCATCTTCCTCCTCTGGCTTTGAGACTGAGCCCATGCAGCTGGGAGGGATTCGCATCTCGACTAAGGAGAGGGAACGGAGGATCACCAACCGCCTGTGCCTCTATTGCGGAGTTGCTGGACATTTTGTTAATTCATGTCCAGTAAAAGCCAGAGCTCATCTGTAAGCGGAGGGCTACAGGTGAGCGCAACTACTCAAGTCTCTCCATCAAAATCCTGTACTACTTTGTCGGTCCATCTACGCTGGACCGGTTCGGGTGCTACATGTAGTGCCTTGATAGACTCTGGGGCTGAGGGTTGTTTCATGGACGAAGCATGGGTTCGGAAACATGACATTCCTTTCAGAGAGTTAGAGAAGCCTACGCCCATGTTCGCCTTAGATGGTAGTCATCTTCCCAGTATCAGATTTGAGACACTACCTTTAACCCTCACAGTATCTGGTAACCACAGTGAGACTATTTCTTTTTTGATTTTCCGTTCACCGTTTACACCTGTTGTTTTGGGTCATCCCTGGCTAGTATGTCATAATCCTTCTATTAATTGGTCTAGTAATTCTATCCTATCCTGGAACGTTTCTTGTCATGTGAAGTGTTTAATGTCTGCCATCCCTCCCGTTTCTTCTGTCCCTACTTCTCAGGAGGAACCTGGCGATTTGACAGGAGTGCCGGAGGAATATCATGATCTGCGCACGGTCTTCAGTCGGTCCCGAGCCAACTCCCTTCCTCCTCACCGGTCGTATGATTGTAGTATTGATCTCCTTCCGGGGACCACTCCTCCTCGAGGTAGACTATACTCTCTGTCGGCTCCCGAACGTAAGGCTCTCGAGGATTATTTGTCTGTGTCTCTTGACGCCGGTACCATAGTGCCTTCTTCCTCTCCGGCCGGGGCGGGGTTCTTTTTGTTAAGAAGAAGGACGGTACTCTGCGCCCCTGCGTGGATTATCGAGGGCTGAATGACATAACGGTTAAGAATCGTTATCCGCTTCCCCTTATGTCATCAGCCTTCGAGATTCTGCAGGGAGCCAGGTGCTTTACTAAGTTGGACCTTCGTAACGCTTACCATCTCGTGCGCATCAGAGAGGGGGACGAGTGGAAAACGGCGTTTAACACTCCGTTAGGGCATTTTGAGTACCGGGTTCTGCCGTTCGGTCTCGCCAATGCGCCAGCTGTTTTTCAGGCATTAGTTAATGATGTTCTGAGAGACATGCTGAACATCTTTGTTTTTGTCTATCTTGACGATATCCTGATTTTTCTCCGTCACTCGAGATTCATGTTCAGCACGTTCGACGTGTTCTACAGCGCCTTTTAGAGAATTGTCTCTACGTAAAGGCTGAGAAGTGCTCTTTTCATGTCTCCTCCGTTACTTTTCTCGGTTCCGTTATTTCCGCTGAAGGCATTCAGATGGATTCCGCTAAGGTCCAAGCTGTCAGTGATTGGCCCGTTCCAAGGTCACGTGTCGAGTTGCAGCGCTTTTTAGGTTTCGCTAATTTCTATCGGCGTTTCATTCGTAATTTCGGTCAAGTTGCTGCCCCTCTCACAGCTCTTACTTCTGTCAAGACGTGTTTTAAGTGGTCCGGTTCCGCCCAGGGAGCTTTTGATCTTCTAAAAGAACGTTTTACGTCCGCTCCTATCCTCGTTACTCCTGACGTCACTAGACAATTCATTGTCGAGGTTGACGCTTCAGAGGTAGGCGTGGGAGCCATTCTATCCCAGCGCTTCCAGTCTGACGATAAGGTTCATCCTTGCGCTTATTTTTCTCATCGCCTGTCGCCATCTGAGCGCAACTATGATGTGGGTAACCGTGAACTGCTCGCCATCCGCTTAGCCCTAGGCGAATGGCGACAGTGGTTGGAGGGGGCGACCGTTCCTTTTGTCGTTTGGACAGACCATAAGAACCTTGAGTACATCCGTTCTGCCAAACGACTTAATGCCCGTCAAGCTCGTTGGGCGTTGTTTTTCGCTCGTTTCGAGTTTGTGATTTCTTACCGTCCGGGTAGCAAGAACACCAAGCCTGATGCCTTATCCCGTCTGTTTAGTTCTTCTGTGGCTTCTACTGATCCCGAGGGGATTCTTCCTTATGGGCGTGTTGTCGGGTTAACAGTCTGGGGAATTGAAAGACAGGTTAAGCAAGCACTCACGCACACTGCGTCGCCGCGCGCTTGTCCTAGTAACCTCCTTTTCGTTCCTGTTTCCACTCGTCTGGCTGTTCTTCAGTGGGCTCACTCTGCCAAGTTAGCTGGTCATCCCGGTGTTCGAGGCACTCTTGCGTCTATTCGCCAGCGCTTTTGGTGGCCGACTCAGGAGCGTGACACGCGCCGTTTCGTGGCTGCTTGTTCGGACTGCGCGCAGACTAAGTCGGGTAACTCTCCTCCTGCCGGTCGTCTCAGACCGCTCCCCATTCCTTCTCGACCATGGTCTCACATCGCCTTAGACTTCATTACCGGTCTGCCTTTGTCTGCGGGGAAGACTGTGATTCTTACGGTTGTCGATAGGTTCTCTAAGGCGGCACATTTCATTCCCCTCGCTAAACTTCCTTCCGCTAAGGAGACGGCACAAATCATTATTGAGAATGTATTCAGAATTCATGGCCTCCCGTTAGACGCCGTTTCAGACAGAGGCCCGCAATTCACGTCACAGTTTTGGAGGGAGTTCTGTCGTTTGATTGGTGCGTCCGTCAGTCTCTCTTCCGGGTTTCATCCCCAGTCTAACGGTCAAGCAGAGAGGGCCAATCAGACGATTGGTCGCATACTACGCAGCCTTTCTTTCAGAAACCCTGCGTCTTGGGCAGAACAGCTCCCCTGGGCAGAATACGCTCACAATTCGCTTCCTTCGTCTGCTACCGGGTTATCTCCGTTTCAGAGTAGTCTGGGTTACCAGCCTCCTCTGTTCTCATCCCAGCTTGCCGAGTCCAGCGTTCCCTCCGCTCAAGCGTTTGTCCAACGTTGTGAGCGCACCTGGAGGAGGGTGAGGTCTGCACTTTGCCGTTACAGGGCACAGACGGTGAGAGCCGCCAATAAACGCAGGATTAAGAGTCCAAGGTATTGTTGCGGCCAGAGAGTGTGGCTTTCCACTCGCAACCTTCCTCTTACGACAGCTTCTCGTAAGTTGACTCCGCGGTTCATTGGTCCGTTCCGTGTCTCCCAGGTCGTCAATCCTGTCGCTGTGCGACTGCTTCTTCCGCGACATCTTCGTCGCGTCCATCCTGTCTTCCATGTCTCCTGTGTTAAGCCCTTTCTTCGCACCCCGTTCGTCTTCCCTCCCCCTCCCGTCCTTGTCGAGAGCGCACCTATTTACAAGGTACATAAGATCATGGACATGCGTTCTCGGGGACGGGGTCACCAATACTTAGTGGATTGGGAGGGTTACGGTCCTGAGGAGAGGAGTTGGGTTCCGTCTCGGGACGTGCTGGACCGTTCACTCATCGATGATTTCCTCCGTTGCCGCCAGGATTCCTCCTCGAGTGCGCCAGGAGGCGCTCGGTGAGTGGGGGGTACTGTCATGTTTGTCATTTATTATCAGGTCTTGTCCCTGTGCTCCCCATTCTATTCGTTTCCCTCTGCTGGTCTTATTAGGTTCTTTCCCTCTTTCTATCCCTCTCTCTCCCCCTCCCTCTCTCACTCTCTCGCTCTCTCTTCTCTCTATCGTTCCGTTCCTGCTCCCAGCTGTTCCTATTCCCCTAATCATCATTTAGTCTTCCCACACCTGTTCCCGATCCTTTCCCCTGATTGGAGTCCCTATTTATTCCTTTGTGTTCCGTTCCTGTCCTGTCGGTTCCTTGTTTAGAATTCACCGTGCTGTGATTGTGTATCGCCCTGTCCTGTCGTGTTTTTTTGCCTTCATCAGATGCTGCGTGTGAGCAGGTGTCTCTGTCAACTACGGCCTGCGCCTACCCGAAGCGACCTGCAGTCTGTGGCCGCTTCTCCTGTTATTCCCCTCTACAGACTAGAGGATTTCTGTTATTCCCTGTTTGGACTTGAATAAACTCTGTTTCTGTTAAGTCGCTTTTGGGTCCTCTTTCACCTGCATGACAGAATGTGCTGTATATGTGTGAGTGTATGTCTGTGAGTGTCTGAGTGAGAGCATGTGTGCTAAGGTCAGTGCAGGTGCTCAGTCCTGTTCAAGTGTTCAGCAGTGTAACGTTCGTCGTTGGGAGAGAGAGAGAGGAGGACCAAGGTGCAACGTGATAAGTATTCATATTCTCTTTTAATGGAAATGAATACTCGAACAAAAACAACACGAGAGCGAAACGAAAACAGTTCTGAACGGTGAAATACAAACGAAGAGCAGAAAATAAACACCCACGAAACGCAAGTGCGAAAAAGCTACCCAAGTATGATACTCAATCAGATACAACTAACGACACCTGCCTCTGATTGAGAACCATACCAGGCCAAACACAAACACAACTGTAACGGTTTTCTAGGTGTGAAGGAGAGTCGGACCAAAATGCAGCGTGTAGATTGCAATCCATGTATAATCAACAAACGTAAACACGAATAAACACAAACACTACAAAACACTAAACGTAACGAAAACCGAAACAGCCTATACTTGTCAACTAACACAGCGACAGGAAACAAAGACACTAAGGACAATCACCCACAATAAACTCAAAGAATATGGCTGCCTAAACATGGTTCCCAATCAGAGACAACGATAAACACCTGCCTCTGATTGAGAACCACTCCAGACAGCCATAGACTTTGCTAGATACCCCACTAAGCTACAATCCCAATACCAACACCAAAACCCCAAGACAAACACACCACAATACAAAAACCCCATGCTACACCCTGGCCTGACCCAATACATGAAGATAAACACAAAATACTTCGACCAGGGCGTGACAGAACCCCCCCCCTAAGGTGCGGACTCCCGAACGCACCTCAAAACAATAGGGAGGGTCCGGGTGGGCGTCTGTCCATGGTGGCGGCTCCGGCGCGGGACGTGGATCCCACTCAGTCAATGTCTTAGTCCCCTCTCCTCGCGTCCCTGGATAGTCCACCCTCGCCGCCGACCATGGCCTAGTCGTCCTGACCCAGAACCCCACTGGACTGAGGAGCAGATCGGGACTGAAGGACAACTCGGGACTGAGGCAGCTCGGGACTGAGGGGAAGCTCGGGAATGAGAGAAAGCTCGGGAGTGAGAGAAAGCTCAGGAGTGAGAGGAAGCTCATGGTTGAGAGGAAGCTCAGGAGTGAGAGGAAGCTCAGGCAGGTAGATAGATCTACCAGATCCTGGCTGGCTGGTGGTCTCAGCAGATCCTGGCTGACTGGCAGATCCTGGCTGACTGGCAGATCCTGGCTGACTGGCGGATCTGGCGGATCCTGGCTGACTGGCGGATCCTGGCCGACTGGCAGATCCTGGCCGACTGGCAGTTCTGGCAGATCTGGAAGAGTCTGGTTGACTAGCAGATCTGAAAGAGTCTGGTTGACTGGCAGATCTGGAAGAGTCTGGTTGACTGGCAGATCTGGAAGAGTCTGGCTGACTGGCAGATCTGGAAGAGTCTGGCTGACTGGCGGATCCTGGCAGACTGAAAGATTATTATCTGGCTGCTCCATGCTGACTGGCGGCTCTGGCTGCTCCACGCTGACTGGCGGCTCTGGCTGGTCCATGTAGGCTGATAGCTCTGGCGGCTTCTTACAGACTGGCAGCTCTGGCAGCTTCGTGCAGACTGGCAGCTCCTTGCAGACTGGCAGCTCCTTACAGACTGGCAGCTCCTTGCAGACTGACAGCTCCGTGCAGACTGGCAGCTCCTTGCAGACTGGCAGCTCCTTGCAGACTGGCAGCTCTGGCTGCTTCATGCAGACTGACATCTCTGGCTGCTCCATGCAGACTGACATCTCTGGCTGCTCCATGCAGACTGACAGCTCTGGCTGCTCTATGCAGACCGACAGCTCTGGCTGCGCTGAACAGGCGGGAGACTCCAGCAGCGCTGTAGAGGAGGAATGCTCTGGCTGCGCTGAACAGGCGGGAGACTCCGGTAGCGCAGGAGAGGAGAAAGGCTCCGGCAGCGCTGGAGAGGCGAGACGCACTGTAGGCCTGATGCATTGTGCTGGCACTGGTGGTACTGAACCAAGGACACGCACAGGAAGCCTGGTGCGGGGAGCTGCTACCGGAGGGCTGGGGTGTGGAGGTGGTACTGGATAGACCGGACCGTGCAGGCGCACTGGAGCTCTTGAGCACCGAGCCTGCCCAACCTTACCTGGCTCGATGCCCACTCTAGCCCGGCCGATACGAGGAGCTGGAATATACCGCACCGGGCTATGCACCCGCACTGGGGACACCGTGCGCACCACTGCATAACACAGTGCCTGCCCAGTCTCTCTAGCCCCCGGTAAGCACAGGGAGTTTGCACAGGTCTCCTACCTGGCGTAGCCTTACTCCCTGTGAGCCCCCCCCAATACATTTTTGGGGCTGACTCTCGGGCTTCCTTGCCAACCATGTTCCCTCATATCGCCGGCTCCTCTCTCCGGCTGCCTTTGCTCTTCTCGCTGCCTCCACCTGTTCCCATGGAAGGCGATCCCTTCCCGCCAGGATCTCCTCCCATATGTAGCAACCCTTGCCATCCAATATATCGTCCCATGTCCAATCCTCATTGCGCCGCTGTTGCTGCCTTTGTTGTTTCTCCTGTGGCTCCTGCCTGTTGACACGCTGCTTGGTCCTTTTTTGGTGGGTGATTCTGCAACGGTTTTCTAGGTGTGAAGGAGAGTCGGACCAAAATGCAGCGTGTAGATTGCAATCCATGTTTAATCAACAAACGTAAACACGAATAAACACAAACACTACAAAACACTAAACGTAACGAAAACCGAAACAGCCTATACTTGTCAACTAACACAGCGACAGGAAACAAAGAGACTAAGGACAATCACCCACAACAAACTCAAAGAATATGGCTGCCTAAATATGGTTCCCAATCAGAGACAACGATAAACACCTGCCTCTGATTGAGAACCACTCCAGACAGCCATAGACTTTGCTAGATACCCCACTAAGCTACAATCCCAATACCAACACCAAAACCCCAAGACAAAACACACCACAATACAAAAACCCCATGCCACACCCTGGCCTGACCCAATACATGAAGATAAACACAAAATACTTAGGGCGTGACAACAACATAAAAAACTAAACATAGACCACCCACCCAACTCACGCCCTGACCATACTAAAACAAAGACATAACAAAGGAACTAAGGTCAGAACTTAACAGTACCCCCCCCCAAAGTTGCCACCTCTGTGGCCTCTTATGAGTGGCGACCCTCGCTGCCGACCTCGGACTGGGGACCCAAGCCAGGAGATTCCAGCAGCACCGGACGGACGGGAGATTCTGACAGATGGCCCTGGCAGCTCAGCACAGACGGGCAGCTCTGGCAGCTCAGGACAGATGGGAGACTCTGGCAGCTCAGGACATACGAGAGACTCTGGCAGCTCAAGACAGACGGGAGACTCTGGCAGCGCTGGGCATGAGGAAGACTCTGGCAGCACTGGACAGGCGGGAGCACCTGTAGGGAGGAGACAGAGAGACAGCCTGGTGCGGGGGGCTGCAACCGGAGGGCTGGTACGTGGAGGCGACACCGGATAGACGGAACCGTGGAGGCGCACTGCAGGTCTCGAGCACCGAGCCTGCCCAACCCTGTGGCGAGGTGGAATAGCCCTCACTGGGCTGTGCTGGGGAACCGGGGACACCCTACGTAGGGCTGGTGCCATGTACCCCGGCCCGAGGAGACGCACTGGAGACCAGATGTGCTGAGCCGGCTTGGTGGCACCTGGCTCGATGCCTACTCTAGCCCGGCCGATACAAGGCGTTGCTATGTACCGCACCGGGGACACCTTGCGTCTCACAGCAAAACACGGTGCCTGCCCGGTCCCTCTCTCTCCACGGTAAGCACAGGGAGTTGGCTCAGGTCTCCTACCTGACTTCGCCACACTCCCCGTGTGCCCCCCCCCAATACATTTTTGGGGCTGCCTTTTGGGCTTCCAACCGCACTGCCGTGCTGCCTCCTCATACCACCACCGCTCAGCTCTCCTGCCTCCAGTTCTGCTTTGGGGCGGAGATATTCTCCAGCCTGAGCGATATTCTCTGCTCAAAATCTCCTCCCATGTCCAGGAATCTTGAGATTTCGGCCGCTGCTGCTGCTGCTGCTGCTGCTGGCCGTTACCACGCTGCTTGGTCCTTTGGTTGTGGGTGTTTCTGTAGAACTAAAAAAACTAAGGTCAGAACGTGACAAGCAGTCTGATGGCTTAGATAGAAACGTTCTCTGAGCCTGTTGGCATCAGACCTCATGCTCCAACACTGTCTCCCCGACAGTAAGAGAGAGACCAGCTCGTGGCTAGGGTTGTGTTGGGTCCTTGATGATGCTGCGGGACTTCCTCAGGTACCGTTTCAACTAGATATCCTGGATGGGTGTTTTGAGTGCAAATAGTTTCGTATTTGATCCGTTTTCTTTTATGTTTGATTTTGTGTGAAGCACCGAAAAGCGCTTCCCCACTATTCACCTCGTAAGCACCTTGTGCCGTGCACCAGTACTTATGATTTATTAAGTCAATCATTTATCCATCTCTGGTTTTTGTCTGTTTAGAGTGCAAATAGTTTGGTATTTGGTCTGTTTTCTTTTCATTATATGCACCAACAGACAAACAAACAACTAAGGGCTGGATTCTATAACAGCTTTTCTGTTAGTGTACGATCAAATCATGCTCAATGCCTGTGTAACATCGTTCTTCGTTTGTCAAAAGAGGGTCGGACCGAAATGCAGCGTAGAGGTTACTCATGTCTTTAATGGAAAAAAGCGATACATGAAATAACTGAAAGATACAAAAACAACAAACGGAACGTGAAACCTAATTACAGCCTATCTGTTGAAACTACACAGAGACAGGAACAATCACCCACGAAATACAAAGCGAAACCAGGCTACCTAAATACGGTTCCCAATCAGAGACAATGAGAATCACCTGACTCTGATTGAGAACCGCCTCAGGCAGCCAAGCCCATACAACACCCCCACTCAACCGCAATCCCAATAATACAAAACCCCAATACGAAATACAAAAACATAAACCCATGTCACACCCTGGCCTGACCAAATAATAAAGAAAACACAAAATACTAAGACCAAGGCATGACAACCTGGCTGTTTTAAAGCAGTGGAATGTGTATTATCCTATAGTTCTGAACTCATTTATTGTAACTATTCACCTGGTTAAATAAAGGTTAAATAAATAAATACATTTGTTAAAGTTATTTACCGTTTTTTACACAATTTGCACAATTACAACTTTAGGGTTCCTCTGTTAATCAAGACACAGCTTCAGCAGCGCAACTAAATTAAACAATTTAGAATAATGACATTTGTGAATTCCTTCTCTGATGTGTGTAAGGCTTCAACACTTAACAGGTGATTTTGTTTGTCTAACTTTAGCAGCGACTTGTGCTTTGTTTCCTCTGAGGTTTGTGCTTTATGGGTTTGCTGTGAGTAATTAGTGATAGCAGGGAGAATATCTACAGCGCTATTAAGCACTATGTGCCTGGGAGTTGAGGGTCATTCCAAGTTAAACTGTAATGTTAACTGTATGGTAGCATCCTCAATATGCCCGTGACAGATTGCCAGAGCGTAATAAGTGATTACTTGAGACACACCGCATCCCCTTAGGAAAAGAATCCCCATTTGTTTCATCTGGATTCTCAATAGCTTTCTATTTTTTTCCTCCATCCTTTTACTCCCTTAAGCCAGTTCCAAGTGGAAATTGTAAACGAGCATGAAAGGAGGACAATATTACAGACCATTTCATCTAAAATATCCTTTTCGGGACGCCAGTGTTTTTTCACAACTATTTTATTTCGGTAACACTTTACTTGACACCCAGCGTCACAATACATTATGACAAGGTCATAACCATGTCATGATATGTCATAATATGGTAACAAATACACTGTCAACACACATATTTAGAACTGTTGTGACATATGTTTCATTATTTTATGGCTGGTTATGACACCTACATAAGAGTGTCAAAACCCACAAAGCCTACTACACATGGCAAAACACTCCATTACACCATAGCCAACATGCCAACAGTATGTTTATGATATATATATATTTGTTTTAAATTGACCAAATGAAACTACCATTATTGTTCCGCACAAATTAATGTCAGACATGCACCTACCCCAATGCCCTGTTGCTGATGACTGGGAAGAATGTAGGAGCAGATTTCAGGCTGAGGACAAGACACCCTCTTTTTGACTGAAGATTGACATAAGGTCATGTACGTGATAGGCCTATCTGGCTTATATACTCAGTAAAAAAAGAAACGTCCTCTCACTGTCAACTCCATTTATTTTCAGCAAACTTAACATGTGTAAATATTTGTACGAACATAACAAGATTCAACAACTGATACAAACTGAACAAGTTCCACAGACATGTGACTAACAGAAATGGAATAATATGTCCCTGAACAAAGGAGGGGGTCAAAATTAAAAGTAAAAGTCAGTATCTGGTGTGGCCACCAGCTGCATTAAGCACTGCAGTGCATCTTCTCCTCATGGGCTGCACCAGATTTTCCAGTGCTTGCTGTGAGATGTTACCCCACTCTTCCACCCAGGCACCTGCAAGTTCCCGGACATTTCTGGGGGGAATGGCCCTAGCCCTCATCCTCCAATCAAACAGATCCCAGACATGCTCAATGAGATTGTGATCCGGGCTCTTCGCTGGACATGGCAGAACACTGACATTCCTGTCTGGCAGGAAATCACGCACAGAACGAGCAGTATTGCTGGTCGCATTGTCATGCTGGAATGTCAGGATGAACCTGCAGAAAGGGTACCACATGAGGGAGGAGGATGTCTTACCTGTAACGCACAGCGTTGAGATTGCCTGCAAAGACAACAAGCTCAGTCCGATGATGCTGTGACACACCACCCCAGACCATGACAGACTCTCCACCTCCAAATCGATCCCGCTCCAGAGTACTGGCCTCGATGTAACGCTCCTTCCTTCGACGATAAACGTGAATCCGATCATCACCCCTGGTGAGACAAAACCGCGACTCATCAGTGAGGAGCACTTTTTGCCAGTCATTTCTGGTCCAGAGATGGTGGGTTTTTGCCCATAGGCGATGTGGTTGCCAGTGCTGTCTGGTGAGGACCTGCCTTACAACAAGCCTACAAGCTCTCAATCCAGCCTCTCTCAACCTATTGCAGACAGTCTGAGCACTGATGGAGGGATTGTGCGTTCCTGGTGTAACTTGGGCAGTTGTTGTTGCCATCCTGTACCTGTCCCAAAGGTGTGATGTTCGGATGTACCAATCCTGTGCAGGTGTTGTTACACGTGGTCTGCCACTGTGTGGATGATCAGCTATCCTTCCTGTCTTCCTGTAGCGCTGTCTTAGGCGTCTCACAGTATGGACATTGCAATGTATTGCCCTGGCCACATCTGCAGTCCTCATGCCACCTTTCAGCATGCCTAAGGCACGTTCATGCAGATGAGCAGGGACCCTGTGTCACGCCTTGGTCATTGTATTTTGTATTTTTGGTATATGTTTGGGTAGGCCAGGGTGTGACATGGGTTTATATGTTGTGTTTCGTATTGGGGTTTGTATTAATTGGGATTGTATATGATTAGGGGTGTGTCTAGTTAGGCTTGGCTGCCTGAGGCGATTCTCAATTGGAATCAGGTGATTCTCGTTGTCTCGGATTGGGAACCGTATTTAGGTAGCCTGAGTTCGCGTTGTATTTTGTGGGTGTTTGTTCCTGTCTCTGTGTTGTAGTCACCAGATAGGCTGTAATTAGTTTCACGTTTCGTTTGTTGTTTTCTTATATCAGTTATTTCATGTACCGTTTTCATTCATTAAAGTCATGAGTAACCTACACGCTGCATTTCAGTCTGACTCTCTTCTTACAACAGACGAACGTCGTTACACCCTGAGCATCTTTCTTTTGGTGTTTTTCAGTCAGTAGAAAGGCCTCTTTAGTGTCCTAAGTTTTAATAAATGTGATCTTAATTACCTACCGTCAGTAAGCTGTTAGTGTCTTAACGGCCATTCCACAGGTGCATGTTAATTAATTGTTTATGGTTCATTGAACAAGCATGGGAAACAGTGTTTAAACCCTTTACAATGAAGATCTGTGAAGTTAATTGGATTTTTACGAATTATCTTTGAAAGACAGGGTCCTGAAAAAGGGCTGTTTCTTTGTTTGCTGAGTTTATATTTACGATGGTAATAATGCTTCTTGATAGTGTGTCATAAAGTGTATTTTCTTAGACCAAGTAAAGTGATACAATATGGTCATAATGCTTCATGTCAGTAAAGTGTATTTTCTTAGACCAAGTAAAGTGATATAATATGGTCATAATGCTTCATGTCAGTAAAGTGTATTTTCTTAGAACAAGTAAAGTGACACAATATGGTCAAAATGCTTCATGTCAGTGTATTTTCTATAAGTTATGTAAAATATGATGAAAAAAAATTACTGTAAAGAATTCATTACAACAACAAATGATTTAAGAAACAGACTTTCAAACGAAAGGAAACTTCTTAACGGGGAAAAAAAATATTTGAATAAACGTAGGAGTCATAACCAGCTATAAAATAACGCAATATATGTTACAACATGTGTAAATATATGTGTTATCACAGTGTTATGACCATATTATGACAGGTTAGGATAAGTTATGTCAGCCGTTATGACATATTATGACATTGTTATGACCGTGTCATAACGTGTTATGAAACTGGGTGTCAGGTAAAGTGTTACTTTTTTTTCTATACAAGATCCCTGAAGATAATTTGGATGACAAAAGCTTTCAGTTGTCCTGTCTATCACATTCTAAATATAACACATGAAACATCGGGGATATAAATACATTGACTGACTTGTTACCCTTGTCTCCACCCTTCGCCAATAAACTGTCACATTGGGCCCTGATTGCGTGCCTGCTTCCACGGCCCCTTTTGGAGACTGGAGATCCGTCTGAGTAGTGAGTGTTGTGACGGTTTTCAGATTTCTCCTTTGAGCGTCCTTGACTCTGATAAAGGCTTCAAATGACGAAAGCCTGTAACGTTCGCACATCAGCAGGGTAATGTAATGGCTTTGCTGCTGAACCTCAAGACCGAGGGGACATATTATTTATATACACACTAGATGAATTACAGGGGGCACTGTTTTGAAGCCACTGCACCGCCATCTTGGTACTCCCCCCATTGTTGTAAAACATATTTTGGAAGCTATAGAAATGCATTTATAAATGTCTATATTTGTTTTGTAACGTTTATTCTATTACAGTCACCTTAGTGCATCCTTTTAAATTATATTATGTAAGCTAAACATAAAACATTTCCCTTAAAGTATCATTTTTTGAAATGACTAATGTTACTATCACCACTACAACAACAAAATACTTAAATATATGTAATTATGTCCTTGAAACATTTAAATGAAATACTGTAGAATTCCATTAATTCCTATGGAAGACTGCTTTCCTGAGGAGTGCCTATATGGCTGATTGGTGACTTCAAAGCCTCTCATTGGCCAATACATAGCAATACAGTGTTTATATATATCAATGGAAGGGACAGATATGGCTCTTTTTATTTGATTATACTTTTCCTTTCTCCTTCCCTCTTCTACTGTCTTTGAGGATTTGTTATTCGAAACCGACCATTACTAAGTCTAGGTGTCATCTCTGGGAGCTAATGTTGAGTCTCAGGCGAGGTTACTCACCGAACCAACTACTTTACACTGGAACTGTTGAATTGATTATGTACACTGAGTGCACAAAACATTAGGAACACACACGTTTTCCATAACAGACTGACCAGGTGAATCCAAGTGAAATCTATTATAGCTTATTGATGTCACCTGTTAAATCCACTTTAGTCAGTGTAGATGAAGGGGAGGAGACAGGTTAAAGAAGGATTTTCAAGCCTTGAGACAATTGAGACATGGATTGTGTATGTGTGGGCAAGACAAAAGATGTACGTGCCTTTGAACGGGGTATGGTAGTAGGTGCCAGGCCCACCGGTTTGTGTCAAGAACTGCAACGCTGTAGGGTTTTTCATGCTCAACAGTTTCCCGTGTTTTTCAAGAATGGTCCACCACCCAAAGGACATCCAACCAATTTAACACAACTTTGGAAAGCATTGGAGTCAACATGGGCCAGCATTCCTGTGGAACACTTTCGACACCTTGTAGAGTCAATTCCCTGACGAATTGAGGCTGTTCTGAGGGTAAAAGGGGCGGGGTCCAACTCAATATTAGGAAGGTGTTCATTTGCCAAGATATTCCACCCACCTGAACAAATGTGGCATATCAAGAAGCTGATTAAACAGCATGATTATTATTACACAGGTGTACCTTGTGCTTGGGACAATAAAAAGCCACTCTAAAATGCGCAGATTTGTCACACAACAAAATACCACAGATGTCTCAAGTTTTGAGGGAGCGTGCAATTGGCATGCTGACTGCAGCAATATCCACCAGAGCTGTTGCCAGAGAATTTAATGTTAATTTCTCCATCATAAGCCACCCCCAACGTTGTTTTGGAGAATTTGTCAATACATCCAACTGGCCTCACAATCGCAGACCACGTGTGTGGCGTCATCTGGGCGAGTGGTTGGCTGTTGTCAACGTTGTGAACCGGGTGCCCCATGGTGGTGATGGGGTTATGGTATGGGCAGGCATGAACTGTGGACAACAAACACAATTGCATTTTATCAATGGCAATTTGAATGCACAGAGATACTGTGACAAGATCCTGAGGCCCATTTTCTTTAAAGTATCTGTGACCAACTGATGCATATCTGTATTCCCAGTAATGTGAAATCCATAGATTAGGGCCAAATGAATTTATTTCAATTGACTCATTTCTTTATATGAACTGTGAATCAGTAAAATCTTTGAAATTGTTGCATGTTTCTGTTTATATTCTTGTTCAGTATAAATAGAAAGTGTCTAAACCTTCATGGGAGGACATTCATTGTGAACTTCTTAGATAGCCGCCTCATTTTCCCCTGACCTTGCTGACTGCCACATAAGTGACTTGGAGCAACAGCCATGAGTATATATACATTTTAAAAAATCTGAATACTTGCGAGAGATGGGCATCAAGGCAAAATACAGATTTAAAAAAAAAATCAAACATGCAAGTCAAAGTTTCAGTCTGACTGTAGATGTCCCTTCTGCTTAAAACATGCCCTGAAAGAGGAACCCAGGGATAAGAATGATGACCGTGAATACAATATGGGCTCAGAGCCAAAAGCTTGGACTTAAAGTGGATGGCAACGAAGAATGTTGTTGTCTTAAGTGCTGAAAGTAAACCTGAGAATTCAGGAAGTCTCTAAATGACTCAAGGCACCTCTATTATTCAAAAGATAAGAGAAACAATGGAAACAAAATAATCTGTTACATATTGTTTGTGTGTGTATGGGGGTAGGGGGGGTAGGGGGATTTAAGGGTTACTTTCCAACACTGTACATCAAAAAGCGTGGTGCATTATTTGCATATTTGTCACGTTTTGACCTTAGTTCCTTTGTTTTGTCTTTGTTTTAGTATGGTCAGGGTGTGAGTTGGGGTGGGCAGTCTATGTTTGTTTTTCTATGTTGTATTTTGCGTTTGGCCTGGTATGGTTCTCAATCAGAGGCAGGTGTCGTTAGTTGTCTCTGATTGAGAATCATACTTAGGTAGCCTTTTCCCACCCGTGTTTCGTGGGTGATTGTTTTCTGTTCTGTGTTTTGTATTTCACCATTCAGGACTGTTTAGTTCTCGTTGTTTTTGTTTTGTGTTCATATAATAAATACAATATGGACACTTACCATGCTGAGCATTGGTCCACCGATCCTTCTTACTACTCCTCCTCAGAAGAGGAGGACAAGAATCGTTACAGAATCACCCACCACTAAAGGACCAAGCAGCTTGGTAACGGGCAGCAGCAGCGATCTCAGGGCTCCCGGACATGGGAGGAGATACTGGACAGCAAAGGACCCTGGGCACAGGCTGGGGAATATCGCCGACCCCAAGGCGGTATGAGGAGGCAGCACGGCAGCGAGGCTGGAAGCCCGAGAGGCAACCCCAAAAATGTATTGGGGTGGGGGCACACGGGGAGTGTGGCGAAGTCAGGTAGGAGACCTTTGCCAACTCCCCGTGCTTACTGTGGAGAGAGGGACCGGGCATGTACCATGTTATGCCGTGAGGCGCACGGTGTCCCCGGTGCGCGTGCATAGCCCAGTGCGGTACATAGCAGCGCCTCGTATCGGCCGGGCTAGAGTGGGCATCGAGCCAGGTGCCATGAAGCCGGCTCAGCGCATCTGGTCTCCAGTGAGTCTCCTCGGGCCGGGATACATGGCACCAGCCTTACGCATGGTGTCCCCGGTTCGCCAGCACAGCCCAGTGCGGGCTTTTCCACCTTGCCGCACTGGCCTGGCTACGGGGAGCATTCAACCAGGTAAGGTTGGGCAGGCTCGGTGCTCGAGAGCTCCAGTGCGCCTTCACGGTCCGGTCTATCCGGTGCCACCTCCACGCACCAGCCCTCCGGCACCTCAGGACAGACGGGAGCACCTGTAGGAAGGAGACGGAGAGACAGCTGCGGTCTCTCCGTCTCCTTCCTACAGGTGCTCCCGCCTGTCCAGTGCTGCCAGAGTCTTCCTCCTGCCCAGCACTACCAGAGTCTCCCGTCTGTCCTGAGCTGCCAGAGTCTCCCGTCTGTCCTGAGCTGCCAGAGTCTCCCGTCTGACCTGAGCTGCCAGAGTCTCCCGTCTGTCTTGAGCTGCCAGAGCCACCCGTCTGTCCTGAGCTGCCAGAGCCGCCCGTCTGTCTTGAGCTGCCAGAGCCGCCCGCCTGTCCTGAGATGCCAGAGCCGCCCGTCTGTCCTGAGCTGCCAGAGCCGCCAGTCAGCCAGGAGCTGCCAGAGACGTCAGTCAGCCAGGAGCTGCCAGAGCCATCCGTCACGCCGGTGCTGCCAGAATCGCCCTTCACTCCGGAGCTGCCGGAGTCTCCCGACCGTCCGGTGCTGTCGGAATCTCCCGTCCATTCAGGACCCGGGGCTAGGGTCCCCAGTCCGAGGTTGGTGGCGAGGGTCGTCGTTTTTAAGAGGCCACTGAGGCGGATAAAAGAGTCAGAGAAAAACTACGGTGAAGTGGGATCCACGTCCCGTGCCAGAGCCGCCACTGTGGACAGACGCCCACCCAGACCATCCCCTATAGGTTCAGGTTTTGGGGCTGGAGTCCGCACCTTTGGGGGGGGGGGGGTACTGTCACGTTCTGACCTTAGTTCCTTTGTTTTGTCTTTGTTGTCGTATGGTCAGGGCGTGAGTTGGGGTGGGCAGTCTATGTTTGTTTTTCTATGTTGTATTTTGCGTTTGGCCTGGTATGGTTTTCAATCAGAGGCAGGTGTCGTTAGTTGTCTCTGATTGAGAATCATACTTCCCCACTAGTGTTTCGTGGGTGATTGTTTTCTGTTCTGTGTTTTGTATTTCACCATTCAGGACTGTTTCGTTTCGTTCTTGTTGTTTTTGTTTTGTGTTCATATAATAAATACAATATGGACACTTACCATGCTGCGCATTGGTCCTCCGTTCCTTCTTACTACTCCTCCTCAAAAGAGGAGGACGAGAATCGTTACAATATTGGGAATGCGTTTTACATTTGAGCGTTATTCACTGAGTGGACCTTGACAACATGGAACACATTAAACTAAATGACCAGTACTGTTCCATTTTCTGTATTACCACCTAGTACTTACAAAGTCTGATATATACAAACCATACGAACTCATTAGGGGAAAGCCACCCTGACAACCCGAAAAGTGTAATGCAATTAATAGTTTTTATACCCTCCAGTTCATCAAAGCAATACACATTTAATCTGAAAATTGCAAGCAATATATTTGAGGCACATAAATGAGTGTGAATAAAAATCATACTTAAGGTGTTTACACCACAATCCAGACAATGTTTCCTAGTCCACACACCCAACACACACACAAGCACGCACACAGACAGAAGCACGCACGCACATGCACACACATTCACGCAATCCACACACATCCAGTCAAATACTTTCTAGCAGACATTATTCTAATGGTTGGCTGAGCTATCTAAAAGCAATAGCGATTGCATGCAACCTCAATTGAGATTGACTAGGAAAAGTAGCAGATTCCTTCAATCACGATCTGCTTGATGATACAGCTGTGGGATCCTACTTAAGAGCCGTTATCACTGACAATATTACGCCAGTAAAAAGAGCCTCCAATCAATGCACATTAATCCCGTGTTTACTCTACACAACATGAATAGTCAACACAACATCTCAAAGTCATTTGTTTTAGGAAGGATGCCTATTGTTTATTTTTTAAGAAGGGGATTTGTTTGGATATCTGATAATCTTTTTTATTTTTTTTAATCATCAATTTGCAATTTGTATCTTAATCTCACAGCAGAGTTTGTCTGATATAATATAATGGGTAGAATGTGTAGCCTAATACAGTAGTCTTCAATCACAGCTTCCACCGTTGTAAAAACGTATGGTCCTCCACGTATTGTCGACCATTAATTCTTGACTGTGTGAGTGATGCTTCTGGTAGCCATGGAAACCTGATTCACCCCCGCCTCTCTCTCCCCGGCCAGTCCTCCTCTCTCCATCCACTGAAAAGCTCTTAACTTTGCGCATGTACGGCCAAACTGAACATTGCCTCGACTCCAAGATGGCGTTAACACGTCTGGCTTGCATTCTGGTCCTGCTCTCAACTCACTGTAAGTAAATGCATGAGGACCACGCTTGATTTCCCTAGCTCAGATACATTCTGGACGTGACATTCGCTATTGTTATTCAGAATTAGCTACTTTGACATTTTCGAGCTACAATGTGATCTGCGTTAGGATATAACCTAAGTGAATCTTCCTGACCTAACTAAACTCAGCAAACTAGCTATAGTCAACCAGCTATCTTGTTATTCATGGATGATATTCTGATTAAATGGAGATATATTAATGTATAAAGGAAGCAATTGAAGACCAGAAGTAGGAAATCGTTTGGTAACGCACGAGGCTCAAGCGTTGGAATGTTTGATCCGACGCGAGCCTGACAGTGCACCGTTATTTGTATGGCATTTGGAGGCATGTCTAGCTTCTCGAACTCTTCAGAGATAGAAAGCCCCGCAAACTGCTCTACATACAGTTAGTTATCGATAGCGCATGTTTATTTGCTACAAACTTTACATTATGAAATAGCAAGAAGATATCAAATGTATAATTTTTTTAGAGGCGTGTTGTTTCAACGGGATGAGTCGAGTCGCTTTTGTCCGTCTTACTTTCAAAAGTTGTCAACTATCAATTCAACTCTAAATGTGTTATTGTGTTGAATAAATACGTATTTGATAGTAACATAGGTTTTCTCAAACGTTTTTTTAAGGTGTTTGAATTGTGGTTGATAAAAGTTCAGACTGGCAATATTCAGTGATGCGAGATAGCGTTTTTCCCATTCGGGAATTAAGACAGTCCGCGGGAGGAGCCTGCCTGAAAGCAGCATGCAGCGCGCTTTGCAAGCGTTGAGAACTCATTGAAGATCGGTTCTAAAACGTTGATTTGTAACTTTTTATTAGACATCTCAGATCAAGCGATTTGTCTCTGCACCTGGCCAAATTGTGGCGTTTTTTCATGTTTTGATTGGGCTATGTTTCTGAAAGGGTATGATGCAATTTGTTCCGGATAAGTGTTCCCACGTGTTTTAGACAGCTCAGGCATGGTCAGATCCTCCTCGGAAAGAACGTTTAATCATTATGTTGACATTTTAGAATTACGTTTGTATCAACTTTCACAACTGTTGTCATTGATGCTTAATGAAACAAAATAGAACTCAGATTAAGAATAAATGTAACCAAAACATTTAGAATTGTTCCCAAATGGCTCCTAATAGCCTGTAGCAGGTGTTATAGTATAGCCTATGTCAAATTGATATTGTGTGTATTGTAATGAGAAGTATAATCACTAAAGTTAATGATAACTAAGGTAAGGCTACTGGCATACACAATAAATAAGACTAGATCATAGCAGGATGCTATTAAACAGCACCACGTGTGATGGACTGGTGGTGCTCATTTGCTTTGAGCAAGGGCTTGATTTAACTGTTCTCCTGGTGTTCTTTAAGCCTGGTTGAACCCTTCATGAGGACAGACACACACAAGAAAGGGGGGGGGGCAGACCTCATTGTGCCTTCAGCCCCTCTGATCATCCAAGTGTGTGGATTGGCTTAATTCTATGTGGATTTAATTAGGAATAGCAAGAAGGCTGCTTCCTAATATGTTGCTGATGTCTTTTTCTGTTGCTCTGTATTTAGGCCTACTGACAATCTGATTTAGTGTCATTTTAAGTGGTGTATTATTTTACAGCTTATCCAGTTGTTATTGTCTCTAGGCTATATAGTAAGAGCTGGTTGACCCTGATTGTTGTTGGAAATACTGTTTACCACAACTATAGTTCTGAAAGAAAAACATAATTAACATTTCCCGAGGAAAACAACTTTAATCAGCTTTGTACATTTAAACACTTTTTAATATATTTTTGTTGCTTGAATCTAAAATGAATTAGATCTCATGCTATGCATATTCTTTCATTTGTTTTAGGCTAACTCATCATTGGCTTGTTTGTTCATTGTCAAAGAACTGTTTTGAACTCATGTCATAGTTTATATTTATTTTGAATAGTTATAAGAAGTGTAGCTATGGTATATGTATCCATCACAGATCTTAGAGAACAGGCTGATATTTCACTGTTGGATTTAAATAAGTTGTTTTACATCACATTTCCTAAGAAAGGTGTAAGCACGCAGGAACACATTTTGCCTGAGTCCTCCTGCCAATACTTAGAAGTGCCAAGATATGTGGGAGCTGAACAATGCTCTAAGTGGAAAAGTGCCAAGCCAATATAAACGTCGATCTTTCGTTGATAGGCATAGAAAAAGCGCCTGGGCAAAACAACCCATTAGGTCCAGTCACTCCGATTTGAAGTTCGAGATTGATTGTTTTCTAAAATGCAAGTTTTTACATTGATTGCAATAAAACATGTTTCCAGTCTGAATAAATGTGAAAGAAACATGCATTACAATCTACCATGTATTTCTTAAAAGCATGGTTGTGGCAAATGTTATTTCAGACTTGATAAATGACCTTTTAGCAAATAAGTGGCTACTCGTGGAGGCTTGGCCAACTGAAATGATCGACTCTGGTCTAGTTCTTTTTTTGCTCTATGGCAGCTCACAGTAAGTCTGCTTAAGCCTGACAATGTAAGTAAAGAAAATAAAACACACACACACACAATGAAGGATAAGACGCTTTTCTTCTTTGAATTAAGGCGTCCGAGTGCTTTCCAGCCAAAACAGTTCGGAACAGTTTGTGCGTATACTATGATGACATTTTGTGATGTTTTGGACTTTGGCAATGTTTTTTTCCAGCTGTTTGGGCACACAACATTTTTTCTCGAGGCAAACCGAAGACAGTAGCCGAGGCAAACCGAAGACAGTAGCCGAGGCAAACCGAAGACAGTAGCCGAGGCAAACCGAAGACAGTAGCCGAGGCAAACCGAAGACAGTAGCCGAGGCAAACCGAAGACAGTAGCCGAGGCAAACCGAAGAAAGTAGCCAAAGTAAAACCGAAGCCGGTAGCCAAAGTCTCCGTCCCCCCTCGCCGGTGATTGGTCAACAGTAGGGATTATTCAATGAAGTGCCTGTTGTCATTCAACGAGAGATGACTCGTCCTTATGCACATTTTTTCACTTGAGAAATACTGCACCAGACATCCTAGTCAGATGCAAAATTGCACTACAATTTTTTGTATTTAACCAGGCAAGTCAGTTAAGAACAAATTTTCGCTGCCCTATAGGACTCCCAATCACAGCCGGATGTGATGCAGCCTGGATTCGAACCAGATACTGCAGTGAGATGCAGTGTCTTAGACCACTGCGCCACTCGGGAGCCCTTAGATCTCTTCAAAACCGTTAACTCAAGAAATCTGTCATTGATTTTATCTTCGATTAATTCTGACTATTTTGAGAAAATGTATACTGGCTACGGCGTCTCAAAATGGACAAACAGTACTATTGTTGCTTTTTTTCTTTTCAAGCGATGGTATTTTAAGGGAGTATGCGAGCGCACCCGTTAGGTTCTGCTAGCTGAGCCCGGCTAGGCGCCACCCGGAGTGAAGCATGCTGACGACTTTAAGCACTACAAGCATCCATTTAAACAAGTGCCAGATGACAGGTGCTTTCTTCATTGTCTGAAATGTGTGGCATTACTGGGGTAGGCAGGAGTTAGTGAGCCCCAGGGAAAGTGCTGCTAGTGCTTCCCCCAGGAGGTTGCTTGTTATCAGGTGCTTCCCTTCCCACCCACAGCTTGTGAGCAAATGTTTGGAGCACTCCCTAAATGGCATGCTGGACCCTTCCCGGTGAGTCACATCAAGCTTGATATTTTAGTGGAAAGACAGTAGATGGCAGGGAAAAGGGAATAGCACGCTCTGAGAGGAGTTGCTGCCCACTCAGCACTCATTTGTTTAAAGAGTTAAGAGTTATTCCCAACAGACAGAGGTTGTGTGAGAATGGTAGACCCACTGTCCGTTTAAACTAGCACGGTATCCATTTCCTGTAATAAGGCTTGCAGCTCTAGCCTACATTTCTATTTTGCATGTAAAGCTGTTTACAGTTGACCTATTCTTGAGTTAGGTTTTGACAACAATCTGAAATGTAATTTTGAATTATGTGATGTGCACGAAACATGCAGATTAATTTCAGCATTTAGAAGTTACACTCAAGTTGAAGCTAATCCATGGACAACAACAATAATAATAATAATAATATATGCCATTTAGCAGACGCTTTTATCCAAAGCGACTTACAGTCATGTGTGCATACATTCCACGTATGGGTGGTCCCGGGAATCGAACCCACTACCCTGGTGTTACAAGCGCCATGCTCTACCAACTGAGCTACAGAAGGACCAAATGATAACTGCGCTACAAAGGTCTATGCGTGGGATAAAAGGCAGCGAAGCAAATACCTCCTACACTGGAATGGCCTGAAACAGCTGAGCAGGAGTGGGTGGAGGTGTTTGCTGTGAATGCATGGGTGACCAGAAATATCTGTGGCGTCCCTCCCAAACCTCAGACGCAGTATGTTAGCACATATGGCATTCTGAATCAAAAGCATATGGAGGGGGGGGGGGGGACATTCTAATGTACAGTGAATTACAATACCCCTCCCACTCAACAACAACGTCAGCAAGACAAAAGAGCTGATCGTGGACTACAGGAAACGGCGGGCCGAGCATGCTCCCCATCCACATCAACAGGAATGTAGTGGAGCGGGTTTGAGAGCTTCAAGTTCCTCGGTGTCCACATCCCTAAGGAATTAACACGGTCCACACACACCAACACAAGAAGGCACGACAATGCCTCTTTCCCCCTCAGGAGGCTGAAATGATTAGTCATGGGACCTAAGATCCTCAAAAAATTCAACAGCTGCACCACTGAGAGCATCTTGACTGGCTGCATCACCACTTGGTACGGCAACTGCTTGGCATCCTACCGCAAGGCGCTACAGAGGGTGGTGTGTACAGCCCAGTACATCACTGGGTCCGAACTCCCTGCCATTCAGGACCTCTATACCAGGTGGTGTCAGATGAAGGTCCTAAAAAATGTTAAATACTCCGGCCACCCAAGTCATAGACTGATCTCTTGCTATTGCAAGGCACGTGGTACAACAAATCCATAAATCTGGAACCAACAGGACCCTGAACAGCTTCTAGCGCCAAGCCGTAAGACTACTAAATAGTTAACCAAATAGCTACTCGGACAATCTGCATGGAGCCCCCTCCCCCTTTGCACTAACTCTTTTGACTCATCACATACGCTGCTGCTACTGTTTATTATCTATCCTGTTGCCTAGTCACTTTATCCCTACCTCTATGTACATATCTACTTCAATTACCTTGTACCCCTGCACATCGACTCGGTACTGGTACCTGTGTATATAGCCAAGTTATTGTTTCTCATTGTGTATTTATTCCTCATATTATTCTCTTTCTATAATTTTTTTGAAAATGTCTCTCTTTATTGTTGGGGAGAGCCTGTAAGTAAGCATTTCAGTGTTATTCTACACCTGTTGTTTAGGAAGCAAGCATGTGACAAATACAATTAGATTTGATTGACCTGTTTTGTTAAGAGATAGAAGGAACCCCCTGCGGATAAATTGGGCTTAATGAAAATGAAAGGGGAGTTAACTAAGAAAGAAAGCATAACAGTTGTGTTAGCTGAAGGAGTTACACATAAAAGCTGGATGAAAAAATGGAATGGTCTTTCATGAGATACAAATCCACATGAACTTCACACAAAGAGCTTGAAAGGTTATTGAAGTAGTGGCAGATGCTGAGGGGAAAGTTGAAAATGACATGCTTACTGTGCACTCCAGGAATGGCAAGCATGTACATTCTTCACATGTCAATAAGACTATCATGTGAAAGAAGAGCTGATAAAAAGAATAGGCCTAGTGCCTGGCTGTATAAGCTGAAAGTACTGGCCAAACCCCACCATAAATATATATATATATATATATATATATATATATATATATATATATATATATATATATATATATATATATATATATATATATATACAGTACCAGTCAATAGATTGGACACACCTATTTATTCAAGGGTCTTTCTTTATTTTTACTATTTTCTACATTGTGTGCCAAGAGTGTGTAAAGCTGTCATCAAGGTAAAGGGTGGCTACTTTGAAGAATCTCAAATATAAAATATATTTAGATTTGTTTAACACTTTTTTTGTTTTCTACATGATTCCATATGTGTTATTTCATATTTTTTTATGTCTTCACTATTATTCTACAATGTAGAAAATAGTGAAAATAAAGAAAAATTGAATTAGTAGGTGTGTCCATACTTGACTGGTACTGTAGGCCTCAATGTTGTTTCATGGAATTATCAGGATGACAAATATTTCTCTTTCTTGCACTTTTGTCTGTCGTGAGATATGTCAACATTACGCCTGGAAGAGATATTTCCCCTTGTCAATAGCAGGCTGTTTGATTTACAAAGACATTATTATGTTTATTCTGTGTCTGCGGGATAATCTTTGAAATTCTCTTCAATCGGCTGTCTGAGCAGTGCATGGCTGATTTCCTGTTTGAGCTATCTGTGGTCGCATGATCCCTAGGGGAGGAAGCACCAGAGGATTTCTACTCCCTGTGTTCAGTCACTGGATTCAGATAGAGCCAGCACATCAACAGGTCGGGAGGAACCGCCATCAATCACACAATGGGATACTGTCAAATTGGTGAAATTATTACAGAATAATTGATGACAGTGCACAGATAATGAAGTGAATGCTGCTGAAGAACTGCCTGTCTGAAAAGGCAAGGGAAGGCTGAGCTACATGCTGGGAGTCATAGCCAGATAATCGCTTTGGATTCCTCCTCTATTTACCATACTGTCACAAAGGCAATTACTCTCTCTATAAATAGCCAGATGCCAGAATCATGAGACACCCTCAGGTGTTTGAACACTGTTTATTCCAAAGCATTGGGCGGCAGCGTAGCCTAGTGGTTAGAGCGTTGGACTAGTAACCGGAAGGTTGCGAGTTCAAACCCCCGAGCTGAAAAGGTACAAATCTGTCGTTCTGCCCCTGAAAAGGCAGTTAACCCACTGTTCCCAGGCCGTTGTTGAAAATAAGAATGTGTTCTTAACTGACTTGCCTGGTTAAATAAAGGTAAAATAAAATAAATTGGGCTTGTAATCAAGCAACTCTAAATATATGATTCAACTTGAAACATATGCATAGTGCTGACATCTAAACCATAATAAAACTACTATAGAAACTATTGGCATTATCAGACAGAATTGAAGATTTTGACAATCATTTTCTCCAAATTGTTTCTCCTCTTCAAAATTGGAGAATAGATTTGAATCATATTAGAAATTCCACTTGACCAAAGAAATTATTCATCAAAGACACATTGACGACAACTGGCAAGCTTCAGCACCATCATCACTGCTTTTCTACCCTCCTGAAAATGCAATTTGGCTCTTTCAGAGAGAGCGGTGTTTGGCCCCCAAAACAAGTCTATCACCAACAGCCAAGCTGACAGTCAAAACACTCCTTCCTGTGAATTGCAGGTGTGACGACGACTCCAATCCCTTAGAGCAGTGTTCTTAAATGTCTTCTATGAAGGGCATACGACACCAGAATTGTAATAAAAAAATACATTCCAATAATTTTGTTGACCGTAACTAATCCATGCTGAGGCGTTCTCTTGATGTAGTGCCTTACCCAAAAAGGTCAGTGTGCAAGAGCCATGGTTGTACGGCCTCCAAGGAGGGATGTGCAATTCTTGCGCAAAAATGTTTTTGTTCATCCAAAGGGAGTGTTGGGAGTTTACTGTGACTTCTCTTTATGTCTCTATCCAAGGTAATTGGCCCAGATGCTTTATCCACCCAGTGACACATTTGCCACAAATTATTCATCATCAGGGAGAAATCCTTCTTTACGACCATCTCAAGCTCAGGAAATGTACAATAGTCTACTGCAGACTACCATGCCATCGCAAATGAGATTTTTGATCAGATAACGCTTTGGTCCATCAAAGTTTGGTATTACAGTTTTAGTGATTTTGTCCAGAGGTTCTTATTCACAAGGCTCGACATTCAGGTACAGGCCAATGGCAACTGGTATACAGACAGTGGCAAGTCAAATTCAAAGATTTGTAACTTTTTTAAGCACTTAATTCTAATTCAATTACCAAATTTCTATGAATTGTTTTAATAGACTATAGGAACTCTCAAATGTATGCATTACCACTAGGGTTGCAAAGGGTCAGAAACTTTCAGGGAATTTTTCTATGGGAAGTTAAGCCACGGAATTTGGGGAATTTTGCTTAAATTCATTAAGAAAAGCTAGCTTATAACAGTGACCCTTTTTTGTGGGATACACACAAGGCAATTCTAGGTCCTGTGGTATATTTTGGTTAAACTATCCCCAATTCAATGGAATTGCAACGCTCTGCATGCACAGTGCATTCTTCCATCACATGTGCAGTGATCTCTGCAGCGCACAGCTGATTCTCAAGATCTTGCACACTAATGAGATGCTATTGAGCCCACACTACTACACTGTCTGAGCCAAGGACTACATGCTTTCTGGTAAGTTTTGATTACAATACTGGGTGGGGTGAATATATTTTATTTGACATGCATGATTTTTTGTTAACTAGTAAATAGTAGCCTACAGCGAAGTGTGTTTAAATCATTTCTAACTTGTTAACAATTTCTGATAGTGTTTGCTACCATGTGGGTTTTAGTTTGCTTGAGCCTGGTAACTGAGGGGTGTTAATTCACCAGCTTCCAAACATGTTTCACTTTAAAACATTTATTTTACAAAGTAGTTGTTTAATCTAACTACTTTACTATTAATCTGTACATGGAAGTGTATATTCTTACTCGTTTATTTTCTAATCTTTACAGGAAAATGCCACGGTGTGGATGTGTGGAGACATTTCACTGCAGCTAATGTAGAAGGAAAAGCTGTGTACATTTGCAAATACTGTGCCAAATAATATGTGAAGAATGCAACAAAGATGCAGAAGCATCTGTCCGAGTGCATAAAGTTCCCTTAGCACTCACAACAAGCAACCACTGACAAGTGTCCCTCTAGTTCTTTTCGAGGTGAAAATAATGAATCAGACACCTTATCGATAGCAACAGCTCATGGTCCTCCTGGAATCAGATGTTTTTTTTTACTCAATGGAGGAACGTAGTCAGAGAAATGCTGATGAATGTTTTCCTCAAGCTGTGTATGCAACAGGTTCACCTCTGATGCTCACAGGCAATGTGAGTTGGAAGATATTTCTGAATGTTCTCCGCCCAGCTCCAACCAGACATGCTTAATCTACTAATTTGCTGGATGCAGAGTTCAACAGAGTTCAAGTGAAGGACAAGCAAATCATAGAGAAAGCAGACTGTATTGCAATCATCTCTGATGGGTGGTTGAATGTTCGTGGGCAAGGAATAATTAACTACATAATCTCCACACCTCAATCAGTCTTCTACAAGAGCACAAACACAGGGGACAACAGACACACCGGTTTCTACATTGCAGATGAGCTGAAGGCAGCAATCAATGACCTTGGATCACAGAAGGTATTTGCACTGGTGACAGACAATGCTGCAAACACCCATTGGCTGTGCTGCTCATGCATTGAATCTGCTCCTCAAGGACATCATGGCACTGAAAACAATGGATCCACTCCAAAAATGAGAGCCAAGGAAATGGTTATGTGTGTGAAGTGTCATCAAGTTACAGCAGCAATCTACCTCAGAGGAAACTACAGTTCCGAAATGCATCAAAAAGCTGGAGACTTCTGCCTGATGGCCATACACACCGCAGTATACACGTTGGACCCCAAGTATGCTGGCAAGAGCATCCTGTCTGCTGCAGAGATCAACAAGGCCTATGGTATCATCACTACGGTATCTCGCCACCTTGGCCTGGATGAGAGCAAGGTTCTTGGCAGTTTGGCGAAGTACACTTCCAAGCAAGGGCTTTGGGATTGAGATGCAATATGGCAGTCGTGCCATTATATCTCATCAGCCACCTGGTGGAAATGACTTTGTGGATCTGAGGCCCTTTCACGTGTTGCCTCCATCATCCTCCAAATCCCACCAACATCATCCGCCTCAGAGCTGTCTGATTTTCAAAGTAGGCAATTACATCATAACTGAATTGAGCATTGCACATATTCAACCAACAGATTGAACTTTTTAAATACCTGGTTTGCATACCCATTCTTGCCTTACCATTTACTGGTAGAGATCATAACTCCATGCAACAACCAGCTGTTTCAGATCTGCATGCTCTCTCTGCCCGACAGATATAGGCCTACTATATGAGTACGGCGTGCTGGTGAATAAATAACCGACAAAAACGAAATAACAGCTTTGGGAATCTGTTTTTTTAATCAATTATATAGCCTAGATTAAAAATAGCATTATTACCATATTGTTTTTACTGGCCCAAGTGGGCCACTGATTGGCCCAGAGAGTTTCCAAAATCTCCCCGGGCCAGTGGGCAGCCCTTTATATCGAGCCCTGTATTTGGGCAGCTGATAGGTAGACCTACAACTAAAGTACAGTTTCCAATTGAATATGGATGCGTTCGTAAATTCACTCTAGTTGTCTACCCCGATTTCAGAGCACTCTCGTCGGAGTGTGCCAGAGTTCAGAATAACTGATGAAGTTATGAACCCTCAACACCCGTTGAATATGGCCGGTGTCAGTTGATGTCGGCAAAAAAGCATACTTCAATTGTTGCCAGCAGCACAGTTACAGTCACCGATGATCTGGATAACATGAAAACACATAAAATGGTGATAACATAAAATAGTCAGAGTGAGACTTTACTCTCATTTGTGTCTGGAAGTAGCTAGCCAACGTTAGCCAGTTGGCTTGACGACCGTTGTGAGCCCAGAACGCTCTGAACGCTCACAGAGCGAAACACTCTGAATTTACGAACTGACAATCTGGCAACTCTCTGAATTTACGAGCACACTCTGGCACTCCAGATTGAATTTACAAACACACACTATATTTCACATTATAAACTGGGTGGTTCGAGCCCTGAATACTGATTGGCTGACAGCCATAGTTTATCAGAACATATACCACGGGTATGACAAAACATGTATTTTTACTGCTCTAATTACATTGGTAACCAGTTTATAATAGCAATAAGGCACCTCAGGGGTTTGTGATATATGGCCAATATACAACGGCTAAGGGCTGTGCCCTAGCACTCCGCAACGCTTCGTGCATGAGAACAGCCCTTAGCCGTTGTATATTGGCCATATACCACACCTCCTCGGGCCTTATTGCTTAAATAATCCCTCTCCCCAATAAATGTTAAAATGATGGTGAGTAGGCGACAGAGAACAGACAAAGCTGCAAGAAAATATTAATGATTTGTGTTAAACAAAGGAAGGCCTTATTAGAATCAATAGCCTTTTTTACTGTTGAAAATCCACCATTAGCCTTAGACTTGCAATGTTAATTTAGCTGACTGGTCAGCTAGTGTTGGAAGATTGTAACCAGACCATATGGTGTCCGGGCATTAGGGCTAACACTTAGGGGCTACAGTATTAACTGGTACACTTAGGGGCTACAGTATTAACTGGTACACTTAGAGGCTACAGTATTAACTGGTACACTTAGGGGCTACAGTATTAACTGGTACACTTAGGGGCTACAGTATTAACTGGTACACTTAGGGGCAACTGTATTAACTGGTACACTTAGGGGCTACAGTATTAACTGGTACACTTAGGGGCTACTGTATTAACTGGTACACTTAGGGGCTACAGTATTAACTGGTACACTTAGGGGCTACAGTATTAACTGGTACACTTAGGGGCTACAGTATTAACTGGTACACTTAGGGGCTACTGTATTAACTGGTACACTTAGGGGCTACAGTATTAACTGGTACACTTAGGGGCTACTGTATTAACTGGTACACTTAGGGGCTACAGTATTAACTGGTACACTTAGGGGCTACTGTATTAACTGGTACACTTAGGGGCTACAGTATTAACTGGTACACTTAGGGGCTACAGTATTAACTGGTACACTTAGGGGCTACTGTATTAACTGGTACACTTAGGGGCTACTGTATTAACTGGTACACTTAGGGGCTACAGTATTAACTGGTACACTTAGGGGCTACAGTATTAACTGGTAAAAAGTATGATTTGATGCGGCAGAGGTGCCGCAGTGTAACTCAGCAAGTATGACCTCAGTAATTACTTTTTCCTATTAATGCTCTTAACACGGATACTCTTTATATTACAGTATGCTATTTACCTAGTACTTACTTAGAAATGACATGGTGAAATGTTAATAAATAATCAATAATAGCTTAAGAACTTGTTTTGGTTTATTTGGGATTAATTGAAAAAAGCACCAGCATTTGGGCCCAGGTAATAGTGTTTTGAAGTATTGCTTTATTTGAATTAAGGACCGAAAAGTATTAATTGTCATCACATAATTTCATTAGTACATACCTGGTAAATATAGACAGAAACAGGACTTGTAAGTATAGCCAGTAATAATATCTTCACGATGGCTTTCAACTGACCTAGTCTGGAGCACATCCATTAAAACCTCATCAGTTAAGTGGGGAAAAAAGCCTGAGAAAAGTGTTCGGGACAGAGTATATATACAGTAAATACTTAATGAGCACTGACATGTTTGATTTCCAGCGACATTAATGGCATTTTCTAATCCTGTCAGTATGTATCACAGGGACGTAGGCGACCCATGTTTTCAGGTTTGCCATGAGTTGTGCATGAGAACACGGTAGAAGCCCAGATACAGTATGCACACAGTACAGCTGCCACACGTGTGTGAGTGCATACCTTGGGTAAGTAAGTGCCTGAGATATTTGTCGACATGCCAGAAATTGTTGACGAGTTTGTACCATGGTGGCCCTCGACTGAGCTCCGGTAGAGGGTGTATATTCTGTAGTATTTGCCTGTCAACCATGTTACAGCAAGCTATAGAAAAATAATAACAATTTGGGTCATTTTCATTGTGACAAAAGAGCTTTGGCGGACATTTGTCATGGCTGTAACCGGATGCTGGACAAGGCCACAGCCTCAGAGCTGGAGAAAGGGTTTAATCAGTCATGTGTGAAGCTTGCTTAAGAGTCCATTTTAGTAGCAGAGCTTATATGGGCTGATAAGGGTGCTTGCCTGAAGTGGTGACATTGGCAAGTAAAAAATAAAAAAGACAGACACATGGAAGTGCACAGTCATTTGGATACATTTTCAGAAACACTGCTGCATCAGCCAGGGATGAGGAGGGGAAAGAAAAAGCGAATAGGAGTGAAGAAAGTAGACAACTGTCGTCAAATGTGTCACATTTAGCTCAGGCATTTCCCGATTTCTAAAGCAAGAAGTTTGTAATTAAACTAAATTGTTCTAATGTGAAATGCAACGGAGACATCCCAAAATGACCACGCTATCTCATCTGCCATTTCCTCCTGATAGTCGCACTTCCCGAGTTGAACATGTTTACACAATGGTCATGATCAATGCTTACAAGATTACCTTAAAAGGAGCCACCAAGACCTTGGAAGGGTTTTACACAGGCAGAATAATCAGACAGTATTAATGGAGGGGATTATGTGGCTTAAAAGAGATCCTCACAACGTGGAAAGAAACCACAACAAAGATACTGGTACATTTACCATAGATAGCCATGTAGGTTGGACACGAGAAGAGTAACGCTGGAAGGAATTCAAGACCACTAGATGAACGACTGAGATATAGAAATGACGACTTCTTGTGAGCAAAGGGGAGGTGAGACAAAAGACAGATTCAATTTGTCCCTCTTAAAACTTTTTTCCTTTGTTTGTTGAACTTTTTTCCTTAACCTATTTGTTGTTGTATGTGTCGAATTGCTATTCTTTATCTTGGCCAGGTCGCAGTTGCAAATGATAACTTGTTTTCAACTAGCCTACCTGGTTAAATAAAGGTGAAATAAATAAAAATAAAACATGTAAAAATCCCAATAGAAGCAACAATAATGCTTTTGAAGTCAGTATTACAATAGATTGTGATATAAAATGGCATGTTTTCTAGTTCTACTCCACTGGAATAATATCCCTTTCTAAAATCAATGCTCTATATCATTGATTGATTATAAGACCCTCTATGCACGAATGCACATTTCACACACAGTCACAATTATCTTCAAGCTGTACAGGATCATTCTGTCATATCCTCCCCATTTCCTTATAGTCTCTGCATGGATTAAAGCTAAGATTAATATAGAACTTCGGATTCGTCCATCCACCCACTGGTTTCCATTGCAGACTTTAGTTGCCCTGAATCCCTGACACAGACAATTGTGTTGTGACTTGTCAGACCCATGTTGAGTCAGTCTGCAGGCCTATATAGGCTTATTAAATCCCAAAATGTCATCAGTTGTGAGATTGTTATTGGTTGAAATAACACCCCTCACTGTACAAACCCCGATCTTCAAACAAAGACTGCCTGCATTGCAAGGTAGCATATTGATAACAAACCATGAAATGAAATACTTTTGAGTGATATATCCTGACAGTCCTGTAAAATCAGATGAACGTACTATGACCCTGATGGAACATCTGGTCAACCTGCACCAATAGAGTTAAGACACAGAGCTGATAGCAGTAATAGAGAAAGAAAAGTGTCAAATGTCTTCAGGGGCTTGACCAGTGTTCTTCATTTCCAGTATGCACTGGTGGAATGATGAAGACGTGACTTATAGTCTTTCCCGAAAGAACAATGCGAGCACAGCTGTGCGTCTCCTGAAATATTCAACGCATAAAACAGCAGAGAGAAGGACTAGAGCACACACATCATTTATTGATTGGATAAATAAGAACGGTAGAAAACACAAGAACAAAAGCTTTTTACGCAGGACGAGTTATGTTAGCGCTCACACGGGGCCTCAAAAAGTGTGTCTGTTGGATGAGAAGAGGAAAAACAAAAGTTTCTCGCCCCCCAAAAGTTGAACCGCAGCTTCCTCGGACTCATCCATTCTGTCAAATCAAATAACATGTATTTGTCACATACACATGGTTGGCAGATGTTAATGTGAGTGTAGCGAAATGATTGTGCTTCTAGTTCCGACAATGCAGTAATAACCAACAAGTAATCTAACTAGCTGTCCGGTTTGAGCCACAATAAGGATCTTATGGGTTTGTGCATTTTCACCACACTTTCAGAGGGAATCTACAGTATATCTCTTGGCTGACGAGTCCCTTTTAAACAGCCTCCTGCTCAGTGTAATTAATTCCCCGCACTGATGGTCATTCATGCGGAACTGGCCAACCATGCAGTTTTATTTCAGATCATCAACACTCAGGATCATCCCTCATATGTCCGTGGGCAGCATCCCGTGGTTTCAGGGAGATTGTTAGTGCAATGTTTTGAGACCGACCTCCGCTGGGCCTCGTGGAAGGCCTTGTGATTAAGCATATATCTACAGGAGGCCCCAGATTTGACCAATGAAGGTAGTGTAGAGTACTGTATGTACAGTAAGTTAAACATACTGATACTGTAACGGCGTTCTTCGTTTGTTGAAAGAGAGTCGGACCGAAATGCAGCGTGGTGGTTACTCATGTCTGTAATAAATGAATCGCGATACATGAAAGAACTTCTACAAATACGAAACAACAAATGGAACATGAAAACCTATTACAACCTATTACATCTGGTGAACACTACACAGAGAAAGGAACAATCACCCACGAAATACAAAGTGAAACCCAGGATACCTAAACACGGTTCCCCATCAGAGACAACAAGAATCACCTGACTCTGATTGAGAACCGCCTCAGGCAGCCAAGCCTATACTAGACACACCCCTAATCAACCACAATCACAATGCCTACAAAAACCCCAATACGACAATACAATAACCCCATGTCACACCCTGGCCTGAACAAATAATTAAAGAAAACACAAAATACTAAGACCAAGGCATGACAGATACCCACTCAATTTGACAGTTTTCCCCTCAGTTTAGCTGGGCGCTTGACTAGAGATCAGGCAGCAGTTGGCCAATCAGTTGTCACTTATTGGCGGTGAGGCTACTGTAATTGCAGGTGCAAAGAGTCCATCATAATCTGGACATTCAAATCAAATACCATTTTAATTGTCACATGCTTCGTAAACAACAGGTGTAGACTAACAGGGAAATGCTTACTTACGGGCCCTTCCCAACGATGCATAATACAATTTACAAATAAATAATCATATTTGAAAAAATAAATTAAAATAATACTCAGAGCAATATGCAGACCAGTGACACTCCCCAGTAATTGATATTCTCAATTACTGGGGTTATTCTCCTCAGTGTGACTAATTAGCTTGACCATAATTATTTCTCATTAAAGGGCAATTTCTTTCCCCTCTCAGTTAGCTGAGTCATGCTACAATTACTCAGCTAGTACTGTAATAATAGGTTAAACTGTTAAACTGTATCATTAAAGTGTATCTGCAAAGGAATTCTCCATTGCATGAGACACAGAAGATGAGAACAAGCATAGCAAGAAACCCTCAGACAGGTGATTGCTCTCATTGGTTGGGAGGTTGGGTTATGAACACACCTCAGCGATGCACATCTGTATAGTGAATAAATAATGAGGATTACCTGCGGGTTTAGAAAGGTCCAGACTCTGTCTTGACATGTAAACACTGCTTAATCTGCCAACTATATCATTCAGTCTTTCAGATCTTCAGGGAAAGGCATACTGTTTATTTAAAGAAGTCCCTGCCAGGCAACTGTGCCAGAATTTCACGTTTGTATGCGACTTTAATCTTGATGTTTCCCCCTTTTTCCTCCGTTATGTTTGAGACTAAACATAAAGGAGGGCTACTGACGGTGGAGTACTTTTGTTTATCAAACAGAACACCACAGAGGACTTACGTTTGATGTAAGCAAAGACCTGGCAGGTGACAAAGGTCAACAGCTGTCCTCTATTCTTGCCATGAAAGCACTTCCGTGGGTGACCATTGTGTCCCAACATCCAGGTTGCATTGTAACATTGTACAGTATGTCTTACTTCCTGTAACGGCATGCGAGTGACTGCATTTCTAGCGTTAAAGCCAGCCATGGAATGGAGGGCACAGAGCGCTCAGCGGTTTTGCTATGCAGCGCGTTTATCTGGCATTCCCCATAGAAACCTGTGGGGAATTCCTCCCGAGCAGGTGATGGAAACGGGTATTGTAGGGAAGGTCAGTGGTAACATTCCCTGTCCTGCTCCTCAGACGGTCTATGCTAACTATTTCAGTCTGGAGTATGCCTTTGTGTTGTTCTGAAGGACTGCTCACTGGGTCAGTCGCTGGGATTGCTCACCGGAGAATTGCGCACTTTGAAGTCTCAAGTTTTTTTTGTTATATGAGAGCATTGTGTTAGTGTCTAGTCTGGAAATGGTTCTGAAATAGTCTTGATTTATTAAGTTATGTACCTTATGCTGTGGAATTTGGGAGACTTTAGAGTTTGGAGAGTGGGTGGTAACGCTTTTTCCACCAGAAAAGTCAGAACACAGAAATTCTGGGACGTCAATTTGGGCTGTCCCTGAAAAAATAAAAACACTTAATCAGAACAGTCATCTGTTCTTTCGACCAATCAATTGGTCAAAATGTTTAAATGTGCATTTTTCCATATACTGTATAAACATATGTAGGATACTGAGCTTGTCTGATGCTTTAAGCACTGCATTCAACAAATTAAGACACAAATGACTAAAGAGGGAGCCAGAGATAAATATAGCCTAAGCAGAAGAAGAAAAAAAACTGTTCCTGATCCTCTTCCTCCCGCTTCCCACTGCTGCTGGTCTTTGTAGATTGTGCCATTACTCTCCTGAAGTCGCTGGTAATAGGCTATGCCAGTGGTCGGCAACCTTTTCCATTTGGAGTGCCAAGTAATCTACACACACTACCTCATAATGACGATATTAAAAATAAAAAAACAGATACCTAAGTATTCAGACCCTTTACTATGAGACTCGAAATTGAGCTCAGGTTCATCCTGTTTCCATTGGTCATCTTTGAGCTGTTTCTACAACTTGATTGGAGTCCACCTGTGGTAAATTCAATTCATTGGACATGATTTGGAAAGGCACACACCTGTCTATATAAGGTCCCACAGTTGACAGTGCATGTCAGAGCAAAAACCAAGCCCAGAGGTTGAAGGAATTGCCCGTAGAGCTCCAAGACAGGATTGTTTCGAGAGAAAAGATTGGGGAGAGGTACCAAAAAATGCCTGCAGCATTGAAGGTCCTCAAGAACACAGTGGCCTCCATCATTCTTGTGGAAGAAGTTTGGAACCACCAAGACTCTACCTAGGGCTGGCTGCTCGCCCAAACTGAGCAATCGGGGGAGAAGGGCCTTGGTCAGAGAGGTGAACAAGAACCCGATGGTCACTCTGACAGAGCTCCAGAGTTTCTCTGTGGAGATTGGAGAACCTTCTAGAAGGTCAACCATCTCTGCAGCACTCTACCAATCAGGCCTTTATGGTAGAACAGCCAAACGGAGACCTCTCCTTAGTAAAGGCACATGACAGCCCTCTTGAATTTTCCCCAAAGGCACCCAAAGGACTTGCACACCATGAGAAACAATACTCTCTGGTCTGATGAAACCAAGATTGAACACTTTAGCCTGAATGCCAAGCGTCACATTTGGAGGAATCCTGACACTATCCCTAAGGTGAAGCATGGTGGTGGCAGCATCATGCTGTGGGGATGTTTTTCAGCGGCAGGGACTGGGAGACTAATCAGGGTCGAGTGAAAGATGAACAGAGCGAAGTACAGAGACATCGTCGATTAAAAACCTGCTCCAGAGAACTCAGGACCTCAGACTGAGGTGAAGGCTCACCTTCCAACAGGACAACGATCCTAAGCACACAGGCAAGACAACGTAGGAGAGGCTTCGGGACAAGTCTCTGAATGTCCTTAGGTGGCCCAGCCAGAGCCTGGACTTGAACCTGATCGAACATCTCTGGATAGACCTGAAAATAGCTGTGCAGCGACACTCCCCATCCAACCTGACAGAGCTTGAGAGGATCTGCTGAGAAGAATGGGAGAAACTCCCCAAATACAGGTGTGCCAAGCTTATAGCGTCATACCCAATAAGAATCTATGCTGTAATCGCTGCCAAAGGTGCTTCAACAAAGTGCTGAGTAAAAGGTCTGAATACTTATTTAAATGTGACATTTTAGTTGTTGTTTTTTTTAAACCCGTTTTTGCTTTGTCATTGTGAGGTATTGTGTGTAGCTTGAGGGAAAAAACAAACAATTTAATCTAATCAAATTTTATTTGTCACATACACATGGTTAGCAGATGTTAATGCGAGTGTAGCGAAATGCTTGTGCAAAGTGGCATAGTTTAAAGTGGCTAGTGGTACATGTATTACATAAAGAAGGCAAGATGCAGTAGATGATATAGAGTACAGTATATACATATACAGATGAGATGAGTAATGTAGGGTATGTAAACATTATATTAAGTGGCATTGTTTAAAGTGGCTAGTGATACATTTTTTCCCATCAATTTCCATTATTAATCAATGTTAGAATAAGGCTGTAATGTAACGATGTGGAAAAATTCAAGGTGTCAGAATACTTTCCGAATTCACTGTAAAGACAACAAATGAAAATATTGCATCCCGGAGGTAAATATCCTGATGAAAATAAATATCCTATAAATCACGTTGGCTACACATGGCCTGTCTGCAAGAAACTGGAAACATTGTATTAACTTGGTCCTGCCCGAAGCTCATGATAGCAAACTTGCAACATTTGATAAAATATTCAGGGTCCTCAGAGTTTCCCATGCCAGTGAGCTCCGGACAGACAGACACAGCTGTAGGCTATTTTGTGAAAGGGATAAAAAGTAATCAGGGAGGCCCCTTTTATGCTGAGTGGTAATCAAAAGGGAGAGAGCTGGACATATTTTTTTAAATAGGCTACGTTGAGGAACTATTGTCATGCTCAATGAATGTAAAAACAGACTGTTGACTTGCTGTTTGAAGCGAAGAAAAAATTACTTTGTGAAGCTCTGCAGTGATGGTGAGTTAAGACCATCAGCAATAGTATCAGATCTCCAAATGGGCACATTTGTAGGCCTACATTTGCGAGCCGGCCAGGTAGACGAGTCCTACTTTTATATGCGTAATCAGGTGCGTGTCCTTAATCAAGATTGACAGGAGCGCCCCAAGCAAAAACCAATTAATAAATTGAGAACTCCTGAATGAAATGAAAAAAAAAACAAGCGTAGCCTAGGTTCTGCACTCTGCAAAGGTGTTCACTCCTACAATGACCACGATAAAACTAAATGTTGAATGCATTTACAGAAATGACTATAACCAAATAGTTATTGCAGATTAGAAGTTATGTGAATTAACTGTAAAGGTACTACTGGTGTGCCAAACCTGCGGCCTCCAATGGATTAGTCCACTCAGACAGGCATGAATCCGACATGTCTCGTGTGCCATCATTTTGTTTTTATCCACTTACCACTGCTCGGCTAAAAGAATCTCGACCAACAGTCTATCAACCAAACAGTTGACCGGTTGACTAAATGTGGTCAGCTGTGATGTCAATAAACATGAAATTACAAACCCTACTGTAGTGAAGACTTTAACATTTACTACATAGAATATATCACAGCAGAGCAATGTATTTGCCTCAGCAAGGCACTTTAATCAGCTTTTTATATGTTGGACAAGGGTATTCACACTAACAAGCGAGGATTATAAAAAGGGACAGTGAACAAATTAACGGGGGAAGTTATGATTGTTGTCATTACTTGACCTTGTCTTGGAAGGACTTTCTCCCACTGAAAGTCTATGAGTAGAGTGTGGGTGCGTTTTAAAAAGGGACCCTTGTCCCTGTCCACGCTTGTCAAAACATCTGCATCACCTGTGACCAGTTGTCCCCACTGTGTCAAATGCTTTGGGTGACCTCACATTCTACACTCCTCTGCACTCACTCCACATTAACTGCTTACTAAGGAACAATGAAATAGGCCAGAACTGCTGCCCACAGCATTTCCCAAAATATATCACCATATTTATTGAGTCCAGGTCTACTTAAAATCTGGTGAAAATATATATTCTTAGCTGAAGCAGTATATAACTTGTATGGCTGCTGAGTCCCTCAATCGATAGTAGTGATTGTGGACAGCTCCCCACTGGAATAAAAGTGTTGACACTACTATTTTGTCAGTAAATAGTAAGTGAAAAAGAAAACAAGCGAAGTCTGAATAGTATGAATGCCTCAGACAATGTTTAGGTAGCCTACATCTTCCAACCTCTCCTCATGCTAGTTTTCTGAGTACAGTCGTTCATAACACTCAATCATTTTCAGGAGTCTATTCATGGGTGATTCATCAAAATGGGTTTTGTTGCCAGGAGCCATTTTTCATTGAGCACTATCCTGCATGGCCAGCATATTTTAAAATAACAACTTTTATGAAAAGACTTAACTGGGGTTATTTTTACCTACAAATATACAGAGTTGCGAACCTTCATCTTTGAGTCATAAAAAAAGATGTGTAGCACTCACACCTGTAGCCATGAAATGCTTTGAAAGGCTGGTCATGGCGCACATCATCACCATCATCCCAGACACTCTGGACCCACTCCAATTGCCATATCTCCCCAACAGATCCGGAGATGACGCCATCACTATTGCACTCCACACTGCCTTCTCCCACCTGGACAAGAGGAACACCTATGTGAGAATGCTGTTCATTGACTAAAGCTCAGCCTTCAACACCATAGTGCCCTCCAAGCTCATCACTAAGCTCAGGACCCCGGGACTGAACACTTCCCTCTACAACTGGATCCTGGACTTCCTGACGGGCCGCCCACAGGTGATGAGGGTAGGCAACCACACATCCCCCACGCTGACCCTCAACACAGGGGCCTTCAGGGTGCGTGCATAGTCCCCTCCTGTACTCCCTGTTCACCCATGACTGTGAGGCCACACATGAATCCAACATCATCATTAAGTTTGCTGACATCATAACGGTGTTAGGCCTGATCACCGTCGATGATGAGACAGCATATAAAGATGAGGTCAGAGACCTGGCAGTGTAGTGCCAGGACAACAACCGCTCCCTCAATGTCAGCAAGACAAAGGAGCTGATTGTGGACTACAGGAAATGGAGGGCCGAGGACGCCCCCAACCACATCGACAGGCTGTAGTGGAGCGGGTCGAGAGCTTCAAGTTCCTCAGTGCCCACATCACTAAGGATTTAACATGGTCCACACACACCAATACAGTCAAGAAGGCACAACAACACCTCTTCCCCCTCAGGATGCTGAAAAGATTTGGCATGGGCACTTAGTTCCTCAAAGTTCTACAGCTGCACCATTGAGAGCATCTTGACTGGCTGCATGCGACTGCAAGGCCCAGTACATCATTGGGGTCGAGCTCCCAGCCATCCATGACCTCTCCTGCAAACAATGAGTCGCTAGGACGTCCCTGGGACCTCATTAAATGGTAGCCTTCGTCGGGACGTTGTATCATGTACCCCTGGAGGTTTTGTCTAGTTCCTTGTTGGTCCCGGGTATGTCCCTGTGGACGTTTTTACAACGTTCTTGGGATGTTTTGTCATGGTCCCCTGGTTTTTTGTCAAGCTCCCTGTTTGTCCCAGGGACGTCACCTGATGGATGCAAAGAAAAATAACCAGGGCGTGCACACTCTAGTTTCATTACACATCAGCCCTTGTTACTGTTTCCAAGCCCATCAATGTTGCCTATGGGCACAAACCCACCGTTGCTGGACCAGACAGGACTGGCAAAAAGTGCTCTTCACCAGGGGTGATGGTCGGATTCGTGTTTATCGTCGAAGGAATGAGCGTTACACCGAGGCCTGTACTCTGGAGCGGGATCGAGGTGGAGGGTCCGTCATGGTCTGGGGCGGTGTGTCACAATATCATCAGACAGAGCTTGTTGTCATTGCAGGCAATCTCAACGCTTTGCGTTACAGGGAAGACATCCTCCTCCCTCATGTGGTACCCTTCCTGCAGGCTCATCCTGACATGACACTCCAGCATGACAATGCCACCAGCCATACTGCTCATTCTGTGCATGATTTCCTGCAAGACAGGAATGTCAGTGTTCTTCCATGGCCAGCAAAGAGCCCGGATCTCAATCCCATCGAGCACGTCTGGGACCTGTTGGATCGGAGGGTGAGGACTAGGGCCATTCCCCCCAGAAATGTCCGGGAACTTGCAGGTGCCTGGGTGGAAGAGTGGAGTAATATCTCACAGCAAGAACTGGCAAATCTGGAGGAGGAGGAGATGCACTGCAGTACTTAATGTAGCTGGTGGCCACACCAGATACTGATTGCTACTTTTGATTTTGACCCCCCTTTTTTTCAGGGACACATTATTAAATTTCTGTTCGTCACATGTCTGTTGAACTTGTTCAGTTTATGTCTGTTGTTTAATATTGTTATGCTCATACAAATATTTACACATGTTAAGTTTGCTGAAAATAAACGCAGTTGACAGTAAGAGGACATTACTTTTAAATATATATCTCTCACTGTCAACTGCATTTATTTTCAACAAACTTAACATATATATATATTTAATATAATAATAATCAATCATTTTGCTCTTTGTTTAACAATCTTACATATAAAACCTTATTTGTTCATCGAAAATTGTGAATAACTCACCACAGGTTAATGAGAAGGGTGTGCTTGAAAGGATGCTCGTAAAATGTTGGGTTGTATTGGAGAGAGTCTCTCTTAAATCATTTTCCACACACAGTCTGTGCCTGTATTTAGATTTCATTCTAGAGAGGGCAGAGAATCCACACAAAATACACAAGAGTCCAGGGGCCTTACTTTAACAACGTTAACCATTTTCACTGTAGTGTCCAAAACATCATTCAAGCTGTCAGGCATTCCCTTGGCAGCAAGAGCCTCTCGGTGGATGTGTGTACCCAAGTGGCGTCTGGAGCAATTGCTTGCATGCACGTTACCACTCCACTATGTCTCCCTGTCATGGCTTTTGCGCCATCAGTACAGATGTGGTCCTTCTGTGGTCCTTCTGTAGCTCAGTTGGTAAAGCATGGCGCTTGTAACGCCAGGGTAGTGGGTTCGATTCCTGGGACCACCCATACGTAGAATGTATGCACACATGACTGTAAGTCGCTTTGGATAAAAGCGTCCGCTAAATGGCTTATAAAAAATAAAAAATAAAAAAGATACCAACACATCTTGACCACCAAAGTCCATGTGATGTCATAAAGCTGTCCAGTACTTTAAAAATATCCTCTCCTGTTGTCCTGGTTTCCAGAAGAGGAAACGTAACAGACATATACCAGGAGCTGTGCCAGGCCCGCCACATCTGTTGACTCTGTTGACTCATCCAGCTGTAACGCATATAATTCACTGGCTTGTATGTGAAGCAGTAATTATTTCAAAACATCCCCTGCCATGTCACTGATGTGTCATGAAAGTGTTGTTTGATGAAGGCATTGTCTGTATAGTTTTTTGGCCTTTTCCCCCTGCATTGTCTCAGCCATATCCTCAGCAGCAGGAAGAATTAAGTCTTCCAAAATAGTATGGGGCTTGCCTGTCCTAGCCACTCGGTAGCTCACCGTATAAGACACTTCTAGCCCCTTCTTATTAATGGTATCTGTTGTTTTTATACATGTCTTACTACTCTGAAGTCGTCTTAATTTTAGCTCAAAAAACTCCTGTGGCTTATTTTTCAAATGGGCATGTTTTTGTTTCTAAATGCACGCACATTACTAAATGCACACAAGAGTGAAGGTTTCATCGAGTTGTGAGATAGTACTTTTGCACATATAACACACTGTGGCTGAGAAAAGGCAATATAAATGAACCCCAAATCAATGTCGTTCTCATCATATTTGCGCCTCTTCGATGGTCCAACGTCCCTGACTGTTGTTCTGTGTTTTCCCCTGGTAAAGGGGCAGTAGCTCTTCAGCTGCATCAGATTCACGACTGTCAGTGTCCATGCTAGCTGGGTTAACAACATGTAGAATTACTGATGCTAGCATTGGATGTGCTCGTGGAAGTAGAACCACTTGTGTCGTCGACAGTTGCAGCTGTAGTACTGCTGGTAGTAGCAGTACTACCAGTAGAGTTGGTATGTGTCTCTATGGACGAGGGCCTTACTAAATGGACAGTTTGAAATCGTGAAGAATTGTTTTACTTTTTTTTGTAAAGGTATTTATTTGTAAAATATTTAAAGCAATGTGAATCACATTTTTATTTGGCGTACCCCCAGCGGCATTGTGTGTACACCCTGGTGGGCAAGTCCTGCCCTAGACCATCACGCGACAAACTTAGAACGGTCTCAGAACGTCAGTGGGATAACATTGCGCCCAAAACCCTTAAGGGACCTAATGGGAACGTCGGCGAATGTCCTCAGGGCGTCCCCTTTTTGCTGGGTCTATACCAGGCAGTGTCAGAGGAAGGCCCTAACAATTGTCAACGACTCCAGCCACCCAAGTCATAGACTGTTCTTTATGCTATTGCAGGGCAGGCGGTAGCGATGCACCAAGTCTGGAACCAATAGGACCCTGAACAGCTTCTACCCCCAAGCCATCAGATTGCTAAATAGTTAACCAAATAGCTACCTGGACTATCTACATTGACCCTCTTTTGACTCATTAAATACGCTGCTGCTACTGTTAAGTATCTATCCTGTTGCCTCATCACTTTACCCCTACCTATATGTACATATGTGTGTAACTTTAGTTATGAACAAATTCTTATTTACAATGAACTGTACCTCAGTTACCTTGTACCCCTGCACATCGACTTGGTACTGGTATCCAGTGTACTGTATATAGACAAGTTATCGTTACTCATTGTGTATTTATTATTTTTCTATTATTTCTCTCTGCATTTATAGGAAGGACTCGTAAGTAAGCATTTCACTGTTAGGCTACACCTGTTGTTTACGAAGCATGTAACAAATACAATTAGTTTTAATTCTGTGTAGAATTAATTGTAGATATGTCTTGATTAGGGCTGGGAATTGCAAGGGACCTCACGATAATGTCACGATACTTAGGTGCCGATACAATATATTGCAATTCTCACTATATGTATTGCGATTCACTACTGCCATTTTTATTACGATTTGATGTTCCAAACATATTTCTCACGATATGTCTGCTGCTGAGAGAGCACGAGAAAAACAAGTTTTAATCAGTCAGGGAAATAAAAGTTCTGAAAATATGTTGGCCCACAATTTAAAAAGAAGATGGAGAACACGCTATAGGATGAAACATTTTTGTGGGGGCGCAGGTTCAGCCAACTAGCGCTAGCTAATGCTACTTTTCAGTAGCAAAATATTTTGTATGTTCAGCCTGAATTTAGATGTTTTTGTCACTGGCCTACACGCAATACCCCAAATGTCAAAACAGAATTATATTTTGAGAAACGTATACAAATTAAACATTTTAAGCTGAAATGTCTTGAGTCAATAAGTATAAAACACCTTTTATTTTGGAAAGCATAAATAAGTTCAGGAGTAAACATTTGCTTAACAAGTCACATAAGTTGTATCGACTCACTGTGTGCAATCATTGTAGGAGAACTGAAGATGGATCAACAACATTGAAGTTACCTCACAATATTAACCTAATTGGCAGAGCGAAAAGGAAGCCTGTACAGAATATATTTTATTCCAAAACATGCTTCCTGTTTGCAACAAGGCAAAATGTGGCAAAGTAATTAACTTTTTCTCCCGAAAACAAAGTGTTATGTTTGGGGCAAATCCAATACAACACATTACTGAGTGCCACTCTCCATATTTTCAAGCATAGTGGAGGCTGCATCAAGTTATGGGTATGCTTGTAATCGTTAAATACTAGGGAGGTTTTCAGGATAAAACATAAATGGAATGCAGTTAAGCACAGGCAAAATCCTAGAGGAAAACCTGGTTCAGTCTGCTTTCCAACAGACACTGGGAGATGAATTCACCTTTCAGAATGACAATAACCTAAAACACAAGTTCAAATCTACACTGGAGTTGCTTACCAAGGAGACTGAATGTTGGCCGAGTTACCGTTTTGACCTAAATCTGCTTGAAAATATATTGCAAGACTTGAAAGTGGTTGTCTAGCATTGATCAACAACCAATTGACCCAGCTTGAATATTTTTTTCAAGAATAATCGGCAAATATTGTACAATCCAGGTGTGTAAAGCTCTTAAGACTTACCCAGAAAGAAAGACAGCTGTAATCGCTGCCAAAAATGATTCTAACATGTATTGACTCAAGAGTGTGTATACTTAGGTAATGAGATTTCATTAACAATAAATGTGCAAAAAAACAACAACATGCTTTCAGTTTGTCATTATGGAGTATTGTGTGTAGATGGGTGAGGAAAAACAATTTAATCAATATTGATTTCAGACAGTAACACAACAAAATGTGGAATAAGTCAAGCGGTTTGAATACTTTCTGATGGCACTGTATATTTATTTTTAACAAATTGAGTCGAATATAGACATATCGTGTAAAAATGTCATTGCAATATGTAACTGTATCAATTCCCTCCCCCACCCTTCACTATTCTTTATATAGAAGTGCTAGCTCATTTTTCTTTTAATGCCATTAAGAACAACATTCTAAAAGGCATACCTTGCAACACACTATCTCCTCAAATAAAATGGCTGTTGACAACCATGACATGTCATGAAAAAAAGAAACCACTTAACAGTGTCCAGAATAGAGAGGTGACTAGGGGGATGTATAGGCTATTTATCCATTCAACTAGCCTAACTGTCCAGGCATTCGAAGTTGCTGTCCCACTGCACAAGATGGCTTTTGTTCAGGAGTGCAAACAAAAGGCAATTAATGGGATTGGCTATGGGGGGGGGGGGGGCACTGCTGGAGAGGAAGACAGTGGGGGCGATGGGATTTGTGCTTGGGCTGCTGTTCCAGGGCTGATAGCATCTCGATGAGTGGACTGAATGCTACCGGGAGGCCCATTATAGAGACTTCATGCGCTTCCTGCTGCCTTCTCACAGACTCTGCCCTGTGAACACCATGATTGTGTGGCTAAAGAGTTCAGTAAGTGACTATCTCTGGCTGTGCAACAATGTGTTTCGGCCATTGTCACATTGTCCAATAGAAAACTGGCCTGTTCCACTCACTTCCAACAGGATCTAAGCCTACGTAGTAGATCAATTCCATTGGGAAACACAGAGAGATGAATAGATAAAGCCAAACCACTTTGCTAGATTTAGATATGCAGGTTGTGAAAAGTCTCCGTTTTGTGAAAAGCTCAAGCGAGCCAGTGAAGTCTGGCCAATGGCCTTGTCCCCAGAGGCAGTGTCACATGGGACGCCCTGTCAACTCAGCCATTTTTCAGAGCACAGCGAGCATCCTTTGGACCAGGAAGTGAGGCGGATTAAGGCTTTTGCCCCCACTAAATCAACACGTCTCTGCTAGCAGTGTGGCGTTATTATTCAGCTGTCAGACAAGCCTTAGCTCACCAGTGTCTGCTGCATACGTCGGCTGGCACTCTCAACAATGGCCGCTTATCGCTGTAGCTCGGGCCAATGTGGCCGAACCTACCCCAGTGTATCGGGCCAAATAGGCCATTGCGACGTAAACTATACGCTGAGGCGACATTCCGTAAACTCACGCATTGGTATCTCTTTATGCTCGTGAGGAATTATTAAGGAGTTGTATCTTGTTAATGGAAAGATTTAGGAAAGAGTTATTATCACAGTTGAAGGATGAGAAGTACATGTGGGGGGTTGTGCATATGTCTGTGGAAGCTGGGATTATTATAGGATGACGTTATACATATTTAGCTCTTACTCACAGGGACTGTCTAGAGATTTAACCACAATAGTATTATCTATCTGTGTATGAACACTATAATAATAATAATAATAATAATAATAATAATAATAATAATAATAATAATATAATATATAATAATAATAATAATAATAATAATAATATAATAATAATAATATATAATAATAATAATAATAATATAATAATAATAATATATGCCATTTCAGGGGTACAGTCATGTGTGGATGGGTGGTCCCGGGGATTGAACCCACTTCCCACTGAACCCAGCGTTACACGCCATGCTCTACCAACTGAGCTACAGGACCACCACTGTCAGGGGTTATGGAGTGAACTAGCAACACCCATGTTTCAACCCCATTGCTTGTTTTGTTTTTTCAAAATGTCATCACAATCACATTACTTGACCATAACATTTGGCCAAGGAACCTATTTAAACCCACAAAAATCTATTTTCCCTTTCTCGACAAAGCATAGACATTTATTTTCGTTGCAATGGGAAAGGCTGGGATGGAAATTACATTCCTAATTAGGATTTAGGAAAAGGTCAGTCTGCTTGGACTAGAATGTGAGGCATTTGCAGCGAGCAGGGCAGATGCCATCTGTGCAGAGTGCTGTGAGCAGCTAATTCTGGCACCCGAGTGCAACACGATTTAACACAGATTTTTGTTGTAGGAGCTTCGCTTCGAGCACGGGATTGACTCTGTCCCCTGCCAAAACTCTGTGATGAGCTGAATTAGGCCCATGGATCTCTTAAGCCCCTACCACGGTCTGAGGGGGCTCCCCAATGTATTTTGACGTGCGAGATGTGTGGCGTGTCAGATTGTAAACACCGGAGTTCTACATCGGGGGCGCCGTCCACTCAATTTGCCTTGACAGAAGGTGTTTTCAGCATCTTAAAATCAGCCACCTATTGATCTTAAGAGAGGATGGTCAAGGCTTCCCCAGCTGCCTGTAAAATATCAGGAAACGTAGTGCTGCTATGCTTGAGAGTACAACCATTTAGCAAACTTTTGGGGCCACTATAGCTGCAAGGCTTCTCAAACGCTAACCTGCTCTCACCCTACCAGACCCGCTACCGCTGATTGTCCACCACATCACCACTAACCTGCTCTCACCCTACCAGACCCGCTACCGCTGATCGTCCACCACATCACCACTAACCTGTTCTCACCCTACCAGACCCGCTACCGCTGATTGTCCACCACATCACCACTAAACTAACCTGCTACCGCTGATCGTCCACCACATCACCACTAACCTGCTCTCACCCTACCAGACCCGCTACCGCTGATCGTCCACCACATCACCACTAAACTGTTCTCACCCTACCAGACCCGCTACCGCTGATTGTCCACCACATCACCACTAAACTGTTCTCACCCTACCAGACCCGCTACCGCTGATTGTCCACCACATCACCACTAACCTGCACTTACTGTACAGTATTGACTCCAGAACAAGCTATGCACAACCCATATAGCATGGCGGCTTCCCTTTATGCACAGCAGAATGTCGAACTGGCACACCTCTCCTCTCCATCCGCACTTTCATACCCACTAAAATGTGCATGACTTATAATGCTTCCTGTGTAAATGTGCCTGGATATAAATATGTAGATTAGCAGTTCCAAGCTTAGATTCTTTTACCTGTTATCAGAACACCCTATCATAATTCTATTTATGTTATCAGACTTATAGCACTGGCTGTTTTGAATTTCATGTTGCCCTTGGCAAGTAAAAAGAGATTACCTAAGAGGTAGTAATATAAACAGTATGCTTGCCATTTAATACAACACGGGGAATAGACTACAGTGCATTCGGAAAGTATTCAGGCCCCTTTACTTTTTACACATTTTCTTACGTTACAGCCTTATTCTAAAATGGATTATATAGATATTTTCCCCCTCATCAATCTACACACAACACCCCATAACGACAAAGCAAAAACAGGTTTTTAAAAATGTTTCCAAATGTATATAAAAAAACTTATATCACGTGTTTTAAATGTTTCCTTATTAATTACAAATAAAAAACAGATATCACATTTCTTGGGCATGACTCTACAAGCTTGGCACACCTGTATTTGGGGAGTTTCTCCCATTCTTCTCTGAAGATCCTCTCAAGCTCAGTCAGGTTGGATGGGGAGCGTCGCTACACAGCTATTTTCAAGTCTATCCAGAGATGTTCGATCAGGTTCTAGTCTGGGCACTAGTGGGGCCACTCAAGGACATTCAGAGACTTGTCCCGAAGCAACTCCAATGTTGTCTTAGCTGTGTGCTTAGGTACATTGTTGTGTTGGAAGGTGAACCATCGCCCCAGTCTGAGGTCCCGAGTGCTCTGAAGCAGGTTTTCGTCAAGGATCTCTCTGTACTTTGCTCCATTCATCTTTCCCTCGATCCTGACTAGTCTCCCAATCCCTGCCACTGAAAAACATCTCCACAGCATGATGCTGCCACTGCCATGCTTCACCGTAGGGATGGGGCCAGGTTTCCTCCAGACGTGACGCTTGGCATTCAGGTTTCATCAGACCAGAGAATCTTGTTTCTCATGGTCTGAGTGTCTTTAGGTGCCTTTTGGCAAATTCCAAGAGGGCTGTCATGTGCCTTTTTACTGAGGCGTGGCATTCGTCTGGCCACTCTACCATAAAGGCCTGAATGGTGGAGTGCTGCAGAGATCATTGTCCTTCTGGAAGGTTCTCCCATCTCCACAGAGGAACTCTGGAGCTCTGTCAGAGTGACCAACGGGTTCTTGGTCACCTTCCTGACCAAGGCTCTTCTCCCCCGCTTGGTCGGGTGGCCAGCTCTACGAAGAGTCTTGGTGGTTCCAAACTTCTTCCGTTTAAGAATGACGGAGGCCACTGTGTTCTCGAGGACCGTCAATGTTGCAGACATTTTTTGATACCCTTCCCCAGATCTGTGCCTCGACACAATCCTGTCTTGGAGCTCTACGGACAACTCCTTTGATCTCATGGCTTGGTTTTTGTTCTGAAATGCACTGTCAACTGTGAGATCTTTATATAGACAGCTGTGTGCCTTTCCAAATCATGTCCAATCAATTGAATTTACCACAGATGGACTCCAATCAAGTTGTAGAAACAGCTCAAAGATGACCAATGGAAACAGGATGAACCTGAGCTCAATTTCGAGTCTCATAGCAAAGGGTTTGAATACTTTGTAAAGGTCTGTTTTCACTTTGTCATTGTGTGTGTGTGTGTGTGTGTGTGTGTGTGTGTGTGTGTGTGTGTGTGTGTGTGTGTGTGTGTGTGTGTGTGTGTGTGTGTGTGTGTGTGTGTGTGTGTGTGTGTGTGTGTGTGTGTGTGTGTGTGTGTGTGTGTGTGTGTGTGTGTGTGTGTGTGTGTGTGTGGATTGAGGAAAACATTTTATTTAATCAATTTTAGAATGAGGCTGTAACAAAATGTGGAAAAAGTCAAGGGGTCTGAATAATTTACAAATGCACTGTAGGTAGCACACAGTATGACATTTTTCTCTGTAGCTCAGCAGAATAGTTTATGGAGAAAAGTAAGGATAAATGCTGGTTAATTATGAGTAGGACTGATGTCTGACTGTAAAGTTTATGTATACAGAGGGGTCTGTTTGGTGCAGATAAGTGTGATGAAATATACTGTGAATCAAGTGCCTGTTTCTTTACATCTAGGTAATATTGAGTGTTGAGATCAGATATCATATTAAGTCTAGAGGAATAAAGACTGCATTAAATGATCACAACATGATTATCTTAACAACCTTGAATTTAACATAAATATTGAATGTCTTTATAGGAGTTAATGCAGCAATGTTTCTGTTAAACAACTTTACAAATGTAAATCTGGTCAGGCATATCTCTGGACCTCTTAATTCAGTTAGGCCTGTAGGCCGGGGGATGCAAGTTTTAGTTATGCTTTTCTACTGGGTAAAGCTGGAATGCCATTATTCCTGGCACACAATGGCCATCGACAATTGTTCAGTTGAATTTATCATTCACTCACTCCTACTGCCTAAAACTGTGTCACAAAACAATGGTCTCAATTGGCATGCAGGAGGGCCTGGACCCTGTGAACCACCAGTAGGACACCAAACAAGAGCACTATTTTAATCCAGGAACAAGATTTTATCATGCAAAGACGCTGCACATGACTCAATGAATGGGGACGGCAATATTCTGCTCAAAGACCATTCAGAAATGTTTTGCATTTAGTTAATAATTCAATTGAATAGCACATTTTTGGAGCACTTTGACATCCTGTATTCTAATGTTAAGCGAGTGCAGGTCACAACTGGTATGGCTGCGCCACCAAAGGTGAAGAGTGAAGTTTTGTGGACCAGCCTGTGAGTTAGTAACTACTCAGCTGGAGGACAAAGTGATAGCGGCCAGATGAAAATGCTGACGCAAAGTGACAGGTTCCCAGGCATTCGGTGACACCGTCGCCCCCTAACCCCTCCACTCTCTCATTGGTTCTAGTCAGGCCTACTCTTTGACCTGCGTAGATCAAGAGGACCCCTCCCTGCTGTAAAAGCACAGGGGGCTGCCCTGAAGCGGGGCTTATCGCAGCCACACATGCAAATGCAGAATAAATGAATGTGCAAAGAGCCCTTCCGGGTAAAACTGAACTCTGCCAGAGTCGACCTGGAGAAGATGGAATGTAAATGAGCTTACTACTGATTCCCAACCACAACTTCTAATCAGAGACCATTATACACACACAGTGCACACAGTTTCTTTGCAGCAGTAGGTATCTTACTGGATATAGCATGTTATACAATGGGTGGGTCTAATCCTGGATGCTGATTGGTTAAAACTGCATTCCAGTAGTTAACACTGGCTAAATCTATGATGTTGAAATGCCTATTTATTATGTTCCATCTCACTGGCACTGCGCAATCCACTGTCTGCCCAGCCAGGCACTTTATAAACTTGACCTCCACTATAAAAAGCATCCAGACATTATCTCCCATTTCTTTTACACTAGCATTTGGTTATCAACAGCGGAGACATGGATAAACTTTGCTGTCTGTCTCTCTGACATTTGCATCATTGTTTCAATATTGAAATTCGATATACAGCTGTCCCATTGTTATAAACATGTCGGGAGTCTGGACAAAACAGACAGGCAGGCAGATTTTCTCTGACAGTTGAAATCATGAATCAGTTGGCATCATTTTTATAGATATATATACAGGTAAAATGAAATGAAATGCAGCTAGTTGTCTGTCTTTCCAGCTTTAGTTTGAAGTGTGTTGTTGGCTAGTTCCTCTAAACAACAGTGTTCTGACAAGAGAGTACATTTTCTATGCCAGGCGAAATCGTGCATCATTAGCTCATTATGGATTCGTCCAAATAAATGCCACTAAAAACAGCTTAAACAAACACAAAATGCAATTACTTACTGCTGTTTTTCTGGCGGCACAGTTTGATGTACTAAGTTAGCTATAGTTGGCTAGCTAGCAATGTTTTTAATGGAAATATGTTGGTAACCCCTTGTATGACACGGTTTGCAACAACACCCATGACAATATATCCTCCAAACACGGACTTCTTGGGCACTATCATTTAAAGATTGCATATACAATTGAAGTTTGCTGCTCTCTTGCACTGTTACAACACTCAACCCTCCTCTCCCATATCAAGCCTGGTGACATTTGCTCGGCAGCTGAAGGACTCCGAGGTATTTTCTTTGAGAGGCTTGCGTTATCTTTACTTGAACTGCACTATATTTAGTCGCAATGGAATGAGGGAAGACCACAAAGCCCATGTACATTTCTGAACTTGGAATTTGATTGCCTGTATGCATTACCATTAGATATCAAATCCTTTTATGACAGGAGTTAACATTCCTCCCGTGACTGTTTCAATCATCATATAGATGCAACCAATGTGACGTCATTCCCTGATCTGGTATCCACTATCAACCCCAGCATCCTGGATACAAAAGGACTTTCCCTGATCTGGTATCCACTAGCAACCCCAGCATCCTGGATAAAAAAGGACTTTCCCTGATCTGGTATCCACTAGCAACCCCAGCATCCTGGATACAAAAGGACTTTCCCTGATCTGGTATCCACTAGCAACCCCAGCATCCTGGATAAAAAAGGACTTTCCCTGATCTGGTATCCACTAGCAACCCCAGCATCCTGGATAAAAAAAGGACTTTCCCTGATCTGGTATCCACTAGCAACCCCAGCATCCTGGATAAAAAAGGACTTTCCCTGATCTGGTATCCACTAGCAACCCCAGCATCCTGGATACAAACAGACTTTCTGCTGGTGTCATATTCAGTTGTTACCCAATACTGAAAAGAGAGAAGAAAACAGCAATGGCAAGGCAAGTCCAGCGACAACATTTAACATTTACATTTAAGTCATTTAGCAGACGCTCTTATCCAGAGCGACTTACAACCTGTGATTCGAGGAGATGAGGCACAAAAATGATGTGTGACTCTTAGGGTACTATCACAACATATTGTGCAATCACAGCATAGCAATAGTGGTCAAATGTTAAAGTTGCCTAGGGTTAATTACACGGAAGAAATTAGTCCCTAAATCTATGACATGACTGGCATCTGTTGGTCACAGATTATTTTTTAAAGGTAGGGGTGTGGATCAGAAAACTAGTCAGTATCTGGTGTGACCACCATTTGCCTCATGCAGTGTGACACATCAGCTGCCAGGAATTGTGTACAGATCTTTGCGACAGCATTATCATGCTGAAACATGAGGTGATGGGATGAATGGCACGACAATGGGCATAAGGATCTCGTCACGTTATCTCTGTGCATTCAAATTGCCATCGATAAAATGCAATTGTGTTAGTTGTCTGTAGCTTATGTCTGCCAATAACATACCCCCACCTAGACCATGGGGCACTCTGTTCACAACGTTGACATCAGCAAACCGCTCGCCCACACGAAGCCATACACGCTGTCTGCCATCTGCCTGGTACAGCTGAAACCGCTATTCATCCGTGAAGAGCACACTTCTCCAGCGTGCCAGTGGCTATTGAAGGTGAGCATTTGCCCACTGAAGACGATTACAACGCCGAACTGCAGTCAGGTCAAAATCCTGGTGAGGACGACGAGCAAGCAGATGACCTTCCCTGAGACAGTTTCTGACAGTTTGTGCAGAAATTCTTTGGTTGTGCAAACACAGTTTCATCAGTTGTCCGGGTGGCTGGTTTCAGACGATCCCACAGGTGAAGAAGCCAGATCTGGAGGTCCTGGACTGGCGTGGTTACATGTGGTCTGCGGTTGTGAGGCTGGTTGGACGTACTGCCAAATTCTCTAAAATGATGTTGGAGGCGGCTAAAGAAATGCATATTCAATTCACTGACAACAGCTCTGGTGGACATTCCTGCAGTCAGCATGCCAGTTACACGTTCCCTCAACTTGAGACATCTGTGGCATTGTGTTGTGGGACAGAACTGCACCTTTTAGAGTAGCCTTTTATTGTCCCCAGCACAAGGTGCACCTGTGTAATGATCATGCTGTTTAATCAGCTTCTTGATATGCCACACCTGTCAGGTGAATGATTATCTTGACAAAGGATATATGCTCACTAACAGGGATGTAAACACATTTGTGTATTTAATTGGAGAGAAATAAACTTTTGGATAATTTCTGGTATCTTATATTTTAGCTCACGAAACATGGGACCAAAACTTTACATGTTGCGTTTATATTTTTGTTCATTGTATTTCATTGCCGCCTACGCGCAGAAGCTTATATTGCTCCTCGGGTTTCATTTGTGCCCATCTGTGACAGCAGACAAACCTTTCGTTTCAGAATATCTTGTCAGAGCTCAAGCTTGGAGGATGAACAGATGGATCCAGTGTTTGATTGAAACCAGAGGTTATTTGTATCATCCAATAAGAAGAGATGTGGCAATTTACGAAAGCAAATGGAGGGCGATTTTGCTTATCGTCCACGGAACAGGATGAAAATTCAACTAAATACCTCTGGTAATGGTGTTAGTCGGCCCATGGTGGTAATCTTCACTTCTTATATAAAGAGGCTTCAGTGTGCCCTCGCCACTATGTATACCCACAACAATGTTAAACTGTGTTGGACCTGAAGCGTAAAAATAGGGGTGAGAGGGGATAACAAAGTTGACCGGTCAAGTCAGCTGTCGAGAGTGACCTCCACTGAGGAACTGGAGGTCACTGACACTGCTGGATGACCTTAGCTGTGACAACACAACCTGCGGTCACACGGCCTGCAAGCTTTGCCCTAAAACCGGTCCCTGCTATTGTTGTTGTTATTTTCACTGAAGACTTGAGGTCAGTTTGGCACATTTCTACTCAGGACTTACCACCAGTGTTTTCCCCAAAAGGCTGTTTCCATCTTATGGGCCATTGCTTCAGCGGTCCTGGTCTAACCTGGGGCCAAGCTCAGGCCACTGGTACTTTTGAAAATAAGAATTTGTTCTTAACTGACTTGCCTAGTTAAATAAATGTAAAATATATATATATATATATATATATATATATATATATATATATATATATATATATATATATATATATATATATATATATATATATATATATATATTTTTTTTTTTACATAATCACTGGCAACACAATGGTGCTGTAATGGAAAACCCCCATTTAGCCACTTCCCCCCAGCTCATAAAAAAGGTGGGTCCCCACCAGCAGGGTTGGGTAGGTTACTTTCTAAATGTAGTCTGTATTTTTAAATATTTTGTCTTTAACCTTTTATTTAACTAGGCAAGTCAGTTGAGAACAAATTCTTATTTACATTGACGGCCTAGTAACAGTGGGTTAACTGCCTTGTTCAGGGGCAGAACGACAGATTTTTACCTTGTGTAGTAATCAGTAAGTAACGTAATTTTTGGATTACCCAAACTCAGTAATGTAATCTGATTACTTTCCCCACAAGAGGCAGGAAAGAACACAAATTATCCATCAAACACATTTGACTTGTGGTCAGATTCCCTCAGGTGGAACAAACTTAAACTTGCACCTTTTTTCAATGCCTAATTTAAAGTCATTGAGAAAACAGAAATGTGTCTGTCTTTTTTCGCAAACATTCTTTCTGAATTTTAAAAGTATTCAAAAGTATCTGTTATCTGATTACAATGCTTTTTTTCTGGTAACAGATTCGATTTACAGTTGTTTTGTAATCTGATTACATGTAAGAGATTAACTGTATTCAGTTACTCCCCAACCCTGACAACCAGAGCTCCTGGTTACTGGTGGGGGAAGGGAAATTTGCATGTTTTGGTATAGAAACTGTGGAAACTGGAACATGCTTTGTTTTGGGGTCAGGGCTAATCCTTTCTTAGAAAGGAGTTTATTCTATATGGAATATAAATGTCAATTCATGAATTCATTAGTCTGGCTGAGTCCAGACACAGTGTATATATTTGCAGCTAAGCTAAGTGGGAATTGGCATCTCTTCGGGGTAAAACAAATCAGATCTGTATTTTTGAGAGAAAGCAAAGCATGCCACTGAGATTATAGGCTATTTTCATTTTACTTCTGTTGAACACTGTCCTGTCTAACAGTATTGTGAAAGCATTTGGTTTTAGTGGGATAAAAGTAACTCAAAACACAATGTGGTTTAGCCTGCACATTTCATGAAGGGCCTCCCAGTAAATTTCTCACAGCACCGACCAAAGAAAAACACTCTCTGTAACCAGGTTTTTAGCCAACCATTCCATGCGAATGAATTACCTGACATATGAAAATTTGTGTCAGTAAAATTAATTATTTGAGAAATGGCGGTGGAAACACCTTTATGCGCAAATATTGATACAATTACCATCATATCAAAGTAAACTTGGAGTTAAGTGATTGATGTGTGTATTTTTTACCTTTATTTAACTAGGCAAATCAGTTAAAAACAAATTCTTATTTTCAATGATGGCCTAGGAACAGTGGGTTAACTGCCTGTTCAGGGGCAGAAAGACAGATTTTTACCTTGACAGCTCGGTGGTTTGAATTTGCAACCTTCCGGTTACTAGTCCAATGCTCTAACCACTAGGATACCCTGCAATTTATTAGGCTACAGATGAAATAATTGATGATGAACTTCACAGGGTGGTCAAAGTGGATGGTGATGAGCTTGGGTCTTATTATGGTGACATGTTGATCGATGCTTGGCTGCCGTTTGACAAATAAAAACATATAATCTCATCGTGTAGGAAGTTTACCCGCGCTGTCTGCGAGCTGTTGGCTAGAGTACGTGCCATGACCCGAGTGGGCACATTGGCTATATACTGTAATGCAACAGTTTTTCTGACTAAACCATCAGTATAGTTGAAAATGTGATGGAAACCCATTTATGTATTTTTTATTCGGTACATAAAACAAGTAATTTTTTTTACGTGCACTACGCCATCATGCACAGCCTTTTATCCGCAATAAGTCAGTTTGATGGAAACACATCTCTGGTGTTTAAATGTACACACCAGAGATGCACTTTTTTGAATATTTACATAAAAACCTGTCACCAATTGAATGGAAACCTAGCTAGTGGTCAAGTACAGTGAGCTCCAAAAGTATTGGAACAATGACAATTTTGTTTTGTCTCTGTACTCCAGCACTTGGGAACTGAAATTATACATTGACTTATACATTCAATATACACATTAATTATACATTAAAGTGCAGACTGTCAGCTTTAAGTTGAAGGTATTTACATCCATATCGAATTAACCGTTTAGAAATTACAGCACTTTTTGTACATACATGTAGTCCTCCCATTTTAGGGGACCAAAAGTATTTGGACAAATTCACTTATGTGTATTAAAGTAGTCAAAAATGTCTATTTGGTCCCATATTCATAGCACATAATGACTACAACAAGCTTGTTACTCTACAAATGTGATACATTTTCTGTTTGTTTTGGTTGTTTCAGATTATTTTGTGTCCAATAAAATGAATGGTAAATAGAGTATTGTGTTATTTTGGGGTCACATTTATTGTAAATATGAATAGAATATGTTTCTAAACACTTCTACATTAATGTGGATGCTACCATGATTATGGATAATGCTGAATGAATTGTGAATAAACATTCCCCCAAGATGCTAACCTCTCACCATTACAATAAGGAGGTTAGCTATTTTTTTATGCCTCTAACTTCTTCACTCATCATTATTCATTATTCCGTGATCATGGTAGCATCCAGTGTTTAGAAACATATTATATTCTAGTTTACAATGAAAGGGACTCCAAAATGACACAATAAATGATTTACCATAAATTTCTATTGGGCACAAAATAATCTGAAACGCAAGCTAAACAAACAGCAAATACATCCAACAAATTTGGAGATTCCCAAGCTTGATGTAGTCATTGCGTGCTATGAATATGGGACCAAATACTTAACTTTTTACTACTTTAATACACATATAAATGAATTGTGTCCTAATAATTTTGGTTCCTTGAAATGGGGGGACTATGACCAACTCAGTGGCCTTGTGGTTAGTGTCCACCCTGAGATTGGAAGGTTGTGAGTTCGATCTGGCCGAATCATACCAAAGACTGTAAAAATGAAATCTGATGCGAACCAGATGCATCTCTGGGAAACCGATGCATCTCTGCTTGGCATGCAGCATTAAGTAGATAGATTGGGGGTAAGGCCAGCGATAGACGAGGGTCCTGTCCAGGGGCTGTACTTGTACTTCAAGCTGCCTCACACTACAGAAACTGGAGATAGGCTCCTGCTCCTATGAGCCATTCCAGCTCGCACACACCAAGGCTTGTGCAAGGCTACTTACTTCTGTACAACAAGTGGTTCATCGATTCAACCGATATGGATGAAAATACCCTCTGTAAATCTCTCACTCATTATTATTCATGATTCATTCAGCATTATCCATAATCAGTCTACACTTCAACCTCATAGTCATTGCATCATTTCAAATCCAAAGTGCTGGAGTACAGAGCCAAAACAACGAAAAATGTGTCACTGTGCCAATACTTTTGTAGTTCACTGTATGTGGTGACAAAAACTGTAACCTAGTTTTGCTTGCGAAGATAAATATTTACTCTCTTTGGGGCATTCCAAATGTTCACATAGCCTCCCTCGGCTACAAGTTAAACTCTCTGCAGGCCAAGACACTGTGGCGGTACAGAAGTGCAGTTACCCGAGTGGCTGAATTGGAGAATGTGTGACCTTTTCCACACCTTGGCCAACAGGGAGCCATGCAGAACCTTTAAGAGCAGTAGAGGGAGAAGAGAGCTTAAGTCTTGAGGAGTGTTGTACTGGACAGTATTTTTTAGCACTGGGGTAGAGCCTAGTTTAACACAATCCACATATGGAGTGGAAGTTGCAGAGCACAGAAACACATCCCATCCAATGCCATCGCTAACTAAGGAGGACAATGAATTGCTCTGTGGGCACCACTTGCTCAGCGAACGCACAGCCTCCTCCTCCTGGGGGAACTGAACCAATGGAGCAGTTTAAAAATAACGAGGAATATTATCCGCTTCACTGCTGTTGAATGTTCACGGAGGAGATGTGTCAAATTTCTAATCACGTGTTTGTGTGCACAACACAAAAAAAATATTTGAAGACAGCAACTAGAAGATACTTCGCAAACTAGGTACTTTAATGTCTGGGGTTTTCAAAGGGGCATGGGAGTATCTTGCTGAGGTGCAAGGCAGCGTTGTCACTTGGGGATTTCACTGGGAAGCTTATTTGGAACCCTCCATTTATGACTTCACACTCCTCTATAACTTTCTTTTACTACCAGAAGGGGAAATATTTGTGCCATTCCCAATAGGAAAACACCATAGAAAGCTAGGATCCAGTTCACATGCAGGCATCCTTTCTCTAGTCATCAGTTCAATCACCATCGCTCCATGTCATCTGCATGTATAATTTGAAATGAAGCCAAGGGATGGCTTTTTTCTCCAGTTGCTCTGCTATTGTTTTATTCAGCACTGCTACGCCTGGGATTTTATCAGGGCATTACACTAAGATTATCAAGAAGAACCAGCCTTCCCTCTTGAGGATGGCGAGGGATATAAAAAAAAACATGAATGTAAATTGCCAGATCGCACACAGATGTGCCCTGCCAAGAAGACGGGAAAGAGAGAAGGAAAGACAGGTTAATATAGGTCACAGAGCACCTTTATGGTTTGAGGGCTTAAACTACACACACTGCAAAGATCTGTCCGTCCACTGTATATGAACCCAGTGGGAAACACTAGAGCAGCCTCTCAGGCCCAGGTGTCAGGGGCTGCGTCATGGCACTGGGAAGAGTCTCTCCCAGAGTAAGGCGGAGAGAGAATAGACAGGAAGACAGGCGTCATAGGGCAGGATGTGGCAGACAGGGGAAGAGAGACGGGAGATACCTGTCCCACAGCTCACAGTCATCACTTCCTCATTGCCGCCTAGACTCCGAATGCTTTACTGGCCAGTGCCGCCGTTCCGCTAATGCCCCCCATCAGGAAAGCTCCATCTGTTGCTGTGCAAACGCTAAGGAGGATGTCATTGTTAAGAGGATGTATGTTCAAGCAAGGGAATGGCCTGCTGGATCCGCTCTATCTCTTGTATTGTTCAGCTAGCCTCGCCTGCCAAACCAGGGAAATGATTAGGAATTCAGACTTCCTGCCTGCAGACTAGACTATTTTGTGTGTAAATTACCAAACGTCGGGACTCGTTGGGGACAGTATATTTTCACAGTATTTAGTATGTTGTTTAAAAAGCTGCCTTCTGCACTCCCAAAGAGTATGCTCTGGATGTAGATGGGAATTTATTCCTGGAGTTTTTGCTATTTTTGTCCTGGACAGTTGTTTATAGGCCAGACAAAACAATTTGATGTTTCAGTTTAGAAATACAGTAAATTAGCTTTTCAGTCAAGCATTGTTACAGTATTAACAAAATACTGTATTTTATACTGCTTTTATGCCTTGTCACTTCTAATGCTTGTGGGTTTTTTAAAAGGCAAACTGAATAACTTTTTCCTCTCAGGGCCTAACTTTTGTTGTCTGTCTGAACTAGAACTGTATTAAATGGATCACATCTCGAGAGACAAAGCCCAAAATACTGTTATTAAAGATTCATAGCCATTAACATTAGCAATGTGGGGAACATTAAAGTTTCAAAGGCTTCCACTAAAGAATTACTCATAGTCCTTCCTTTCTATCGCTCCCACTCCTTAACTTTAGCAATGGATCGACATTTACATAATGGTTACCTGGAGGAAAATGGAGGAGGGTCATGCTTTTTCAATTTCAGTCAAGGGGAGGGTTAAGTATTTTTTAAACATAGTCCATGGGAGGATCATGTAATTTGTAATTGATTCCATTTCTGTATTTTTCAGTGTTTTAGAATTAGTTGCTTATTAAGTTTCAAGTTTTAATGTCACATGCAAAAGTACAGTAAAATGTGTTTCTGGCAAACTCAAAACTCAACAGTGCAATAATCAATAACAATGTATTACTAGAAAAAAACACAAGAAATAAGATTAAGAAATATGAAAAACTTTGTGTATTTAAGTAAGGAAGCATACTATATACCGTAAATATTTAAAAAGTCAGGTCCAATACCACATTTACATACTGGAGTGACAGTGCTTTGGTCGGCGATGCTTTACGCTAGAAACAAGTTGTAAAATACTGGGAATGTCACGATCGTCGTAAAGAGGAGACCAAGGCGCAGCGTGATATGAATACATGTTCTATTTATTAATGAAGACAGACACTAAACAAACTATACAAAATAACAAATGTGATGTTATATAATCTAAATGTGCAGACACATGCAACTAGACATAGATAATAACTCCAAAGAAGATGGCTTTAACCGAGGAGACAAAAAATAGACTGCTTGAGAAGTAATCTAATTCTGTCACTATCAATTGATTAAGCTATTCACTTTCAGACCAATATAATGTTTTTTGTTTAAATCCAGACAGCTTTTCGGTAAACACTTGTGACCTTTTTTTGTTGGGTTAAGCCACAGAAGAAGAGTAGCCAGCAGTTAAAGCTTATATTTTTCAGTGTTGGTCGGCCTAGGGTGGCAAGGTAGGCCTAACTTTTGAAAGTACCATGCTCAGATCAAAATGTTTAGAAACAGCGACAGGTTCGTTGCAAACAAGACACACTGATTTGGAATTGCAGAAATATGATAAGATAAACACATAGACCTATTGCTCTGTCCATCCTTAGCCTGCAATTTCAGTAATTTGTGTGGTAAAAAATAATCTCCTAATATGTAAAATGAAGTACAATTGCGTGAAATGTTTCTAAAAGGCAATTTTTTTCTCTGGCCTGCAAATACGATGATAGATTCATGCAATGTTTTTACCATAAAGGCGATCTTTCCACCCCTACTCTTGTCTACAGTGGTATGCCAACCTACAACCTTCTGGCCCGCAGCCCTGTGCACTATCAAAATTCCTGTATTGCCATGTAATGCTGACAGGACGAAGAACAGTTTCTAAAACTGCATATCTAAGGCTCTGGTCTGTCCAAGAAGTGAGGGTAAACGGATCACTCCCTTACTACATCTCATTAATTGTTCAATATAAGATTAATGTAAGAGGGCGGATAATCACCTTTTTCAAAACGTGGGACAATGTATAGCATGGTGTTTAAACTGACGACATAAGGTAAACAAGCTGTGATATAGTAATGATCTCAGAGTCATTAGGGGAAGCAGCTTACCCTGTCTGCTTTAGAAGGCAACCCCAGCCAGCTCCCTCAACCATGCGTGCATTGGATAGCAGGAAACTGGTATGATACCAAAGCAAGCTGACTTTGACTTACTAGGAACTGGGTGAGTGTCACAGAAAACACACCTACTTTAATGCCTGGGTGTGAGTAGAATTTCCTGGGGAATGGTCTACCAAAGGATCCGTGACCTTACGCTTTCAGAAAGACTTGTCTCTTCAGGTCACAGACTTGCCTTACTGTGTGAAAGAACTGTGTGGTGCTTTGCTAATTCACTGTGTCAGCAGAGGCCTGGTGAACTCTAAAACAGTAAAAGGCTCTAAACGGGCTCCTGTCTTTTTAATGGATTGGGGGGCTTAGGCCTCTAGCAGCTACTTGAGCCTAAGCTTTAGTCTCAGGGAGACTATTCATGGGTGTATGACTGGGTTGGGATGCATGTGTGGGAGCATGGCCTTTCTGTATGATTCTGAAGTGCACACGGCAAAAAGTGAAATCTAATCAAGCATAAATAGTGATAATTAATTTATTAAAATGAGTGTTTTTTTCTTACCAAGCTAAATTATCTACTATCGTTGGCAGATAATTTTGTTACCTAAAAAATGCCAGCACCAAACCAGTGTCTCTACATTTGTATGTTTGGTAGAAAACAATAATGTTAAAAAGTTCTAAACTGTGATTTTCAAACACTATGAGATTCACAGTGATGTAGGGAGCAAGAAAATACCATCCCTCTGGCTAAAAACTTGTTGCAGGTTTTGAAAATCATTAAAAATAATGTTTTTATCCCACCCTGTGGTGTCACAGAGAAGCATTTTTTAGGACTCTTTTTATCTTTTTAACCACAGATCATAGAAGCCCGGCCTTTTCACATATGTAGACACTGGTTTGGTGCTGGAAATAATGAATATAAGGTTGAAAAGTGATGGAGTTGCAAGTCATTTATCTCATTTAAAGATAAGGCGATTTAAGGTAAAATATCTTGAAATACATGTAGGATAAATGACTTGCAACTCCATCACTTTTCAACCTCCAGCACCAACCCAGTGTCTACATATGTGAAAACGCTGTGTATTTTTTTAGTTAAAAGAAGTGAAATTATCTGCCATTGATGTTAGATAATTTAGTTTGTTCAGAAGAAAACACATTTAAGATGGCTTCAATTAAACTTTTTATAGTACATCCCTCTGTCATAGACCAAAGCGGGCGTGTTCCCAGGGCACTCATGGCCCATTACTGCTACATGGGCACACGTGTCAGGAGCAGAGAGAGAGAGAGAAAGAAAGAGAGGGGTCGGGCAGGCGGCTAGGCTGCCACTGGCACGGGAGAGCTCGTACCAAGAAGGGCGCCCGTCTCCCTGCACAATTACCCACCGTGCGCAGAAACTAAGCTCGCCTTGCGTATGTCCGCATTGGTTCGCCCCGCCAGACTAAAAATGTAAGGTAACAGATCCAGGTCATGGTACGCTGGAAAGAATGAAGAATGCGTCTGTGGGTGGTGTGGTAGACTGGGAGCAAGGGGATGGAGGGGTTGATGTTAATTGAGTTTCTGGAATTTTAGATGAACTGACTGGTTAGAAACATCCCTAATGCAGGCATAACAGCCAGCGGACATACCACAGCACTGCAAACAGCTACCAATGGACATTGCACGTGTGTGTAATAGCAACGTTTGTTAGTAAGGCTCATATTTTTTCCTTTCCTGTTTTGCAGGCTACTTCAACGTATTGGCAGTAATACTGAAAACAACGAATGATGCGCCATGGGCCAACGAGTTTGAATGTAAGAGCCAATAGAGATGTCGTAATATATACACCAACATGACAATCAGTTACAGACATTTCCTGCTTGACCTTGACATGACACTAAGGAACCAGAAGTAGATAACATCGACCCTCTGCTTCTTCCTTAAATAAACAACTTAAATCTAATTCCCTCTCGTCTCCTCTGGCAGCTATCGAATTGTCCTGTTTGATAGAGTCCATCTCCACAAAAAACCCAAGAATCGAATGGAAGAAAATTAAGGATGGGGAGCCCAGTTATGTCTACTTTGAGAAGAAAATCTCAGGTAACAGACTCAACGGAGTGCTTTGTCATAATGGCGTCTTCACTAATATCTCCAACATCAATATCAAAGTGACAAAACCCCCCACAAAATGTTCAAATCCTCTTAGACACAAACAACTTGGACTAATGAGGGAACGACATTCTGTTTTATACTCATCATGAATTATTCCTGTATTAAATCAGTGGCAACTTAAAGCATGTTTTTTAATCCTGCAGGAGATTTGGAGGGCAGAGCAATGATCAGAGAGCCTGCGACATTGGTGATAACCAACGCCACAAGATCAGACTCAGCCAGTTACCGTTGCGAGGTCAGCGCCCAGACTGACCTTAAATCCTTTGATGAGATTTTGATCAACCTCGTCGTAAGAGGTAGGTCTATCATCCCAGCCAGCCACATTCCTTCACATCTGCATCAGCTTCTTGCACCAGAAGCACATCATTAGTTGTATTACTACAGTAAACTGTGGTATAATATTGAAACCAGAACAAATTCAAGACTATACACCCACACGAAGATGCATCACCTTGTGGCTATGACTGAAATGACATGTTTGGGGAAGGGAGCATTGCTGCTACCTCTGTGAAATTGCATGTTTGCAGTCATTCATTCATCAGTCATTTGCGTTGCAATAATGCATCTCATCATCTTATCATGATTTAATGCATCTCATAATTTCACTGCTAAAATGTTTGCCGTTAGTCTTAAACCTTGAAGCTTTGAAAGTTGCTATGAAACATAACATACAAAACACAATGAACATGTAGTCTTTGTACCTAAAACAGCCATATCAGTTTACAGGGACTCGTTTTTCCTCTGTTTCACTAAAACGGCACTGCATTAGTGGTTACAACTATCGATGCTGTAAGCTGAAACCGTGTTTTAGGTCACGCCAACCTTTTGGCACACGTGCTGTATGAGGATGCTTTTTGACAGGCCCGTCCCTGCCCCAAAGGCGAGTTCTGGGCTATATGGGGAAACCTCTGAAACTGCACCCTCGCTAAATCGCAGTGCTAAAGATGGAAAGTGTTGGCAGGGTTTGGCACGGGGCAAAAAAACACATACGCACCCTCCGAGATCATTCATTGGCCTAGTAACTACAATTCAGTGTGTATCATGGGCGATGCTGTTTTTGACACAATCAGATGCTGAATGTTGCCATTGCTAAATGTGTGATTGTGTCCACAGTGAAGCCAGTGGTGCCGAAATGTGCTGTCCCCAAATCGGTGCCTGTAGGGACGGCGGCAGAGCTGCGATGCGTGGAGGATCAAGGTTTCCCCAAGTCTCAGTACCAATGGTTCCGTAACAAGGAGGAAATCCCAGATGACCCCAAGACCAGCCCTAAGTTCATCAACTCCTCCTACACGCTCAACGCCGAAACAGGCACCCTGGTGAGTGTTTGTTTGTGTGCGGTGACTGGGAGGGAAGGGGCCACTGTAGTGCAAGGCGAGGCTGCGGGGGTGGTGGCCTTGCCCCCAGCAGTAGGGGCAGATATTTTGGGGTGACAGTTGATGGTGTGAGGGGGCTTGAGCCATTAGGGGAATCTGCTGTCCTCATTGGCACATTCCTGAACTCCTTCTCCCCTGCTCAGCCAGATAGTCAGTGGCTCGGCCTTTTCACTCCACTCAACCTTTACACTGGCTTCTAAAGTTTGGCCTGGCTGTCACTGACATACTTTACTTCCAGGGAGTCACACCCTACTACTGTTCATATTGGCCGCTTGTCCTTGAAGACCACCAGCACATGCTGCCAAATCTGCTTTTCATATCCAACTGAAAGCTAACTAATTAGTAACAGGACTAGAATTAGAGGACAAGACCTTCATTAGTGGGTTAAAATCCGATGGGAGACAGCATACAACAAGAACTGAAGGGATATCTGTTGAACAGTAAAGCAACTCATTTTCGGGACAGTTCCACCCCCAATGTAATTCAAATTGAACCTCGTTATAAGCCTGCACTTTCCCACATGCAGTAAATACACCAGAATGAAAGGACTCCGTTTATACCGAGTGTAATTGAGACTTGCTGCTGTTGGTTTTTCCTCTGCAGAAATTCAGTGCTGTCAGAATGAACGACTCAGCAGAGTACTTCTGCCGAGCAAAGAACGACGCGGGCCACTCAGAGTGTGGACCGCAGACAATGGAAATCTGTAAGTCTGTCTGACAGCTGACAAATTTGTACACAAGACACATGTTGTTTGTTGAAGCATGTCATCCCAGTAGTCCGGTGTTCAATTCATAAAGAGCCAGTTGAAGGCATCTCAACATCAATTCATAAAGAGCCAGTTGAAGGTATCTCAACATCAATTCATAAAGAGCCAGTTGAAGGTATCTCAACATCAATTCATAAAGAGCCAGTTGAAGGTATCTCAACATCAATTCAGAAAGAGCCAGTTGAAGGTATCGCAACATCAATTCAGAAAGAGCCAGTTGAAGGTATCTCAACATCAATTCATAAAGAGCCAGTTGAAGGTATCTCAACATCAATTCATAAAGAGCCAGTTGAAGGTATCTCAACATTAATTCATAAAGAGCCAGTTGAAGGTATCTCAACATCAATTCAGAAAGAGCCAGTTGAAGGTATTGCAACATCAATTCAGAAAGAGCCAGTTGAAGGTATCTCAACATCAATTCATAAAGAGCCAGTTGAAGGTATCTCAACATCAATTCATAAAGAGCCAGTTGAAGGTATCTCAACATAAATTCATAAAGAGCCAGTTGAAGGTATCTCAACATCAATTCATAAAGAGCCAGTTGAAGGTATCTCAACATCAATTCTTCATTCTTCCTGTTGTTCTTCCCCAGATGATATCAATATCGCCAGGATCATCCTGGGAGTGCTGGTGGTGGTGCTATTGTGCATAACAGTTGGCCTCTGCTTTGCGTACAAGCGTGGCTACTTCGCCAGCCAGAAACAGACTGGAAACAAGTGAGTGAAACTTCCTCTTGAGCGGCAATAGGGAAGGGTCATGGCTCATTGAGGTTTAACATTTGCCAATTTAGACTTTATGAACAAGCTTGACCTCACAACTTGACCTGGTTTTATAACATGCATGGAACAATTCTTTCTAGAAATGTGTTGTTTTTGCGACAGCATAATGCCTTCTGATCATGTCTCCGTTGTGTTTCACAGTTACAAAGCACCAGCCAAAGGAGAAGGGGTGGACTACGTCAGAGCCGAGGACGAGGTGCGTAAAGAAAAACATTTTTTAAAACATTTTTTAAAAGTTCAACTAGACAGTCCTTTAACTTTAGCTTACTTGCTCTTCCTTTTTATTCCAGGGCGACTTCCGACACAAATCTTCGTTTGTCATCTGAAGAGAAAGACAAAGGGCATGGAAGTGAAAGGTGTGGTACTTTGGACGGAACTCATTAAGTGTGTGAGATGACCAGTGAGCTGCCACAGTACGTGCCTTGAGCTCTCAGCATGTCTGAAATGATTCAAGTTTGCCAAAGATGACAAGTTTTCACATCTATATAGAACTGTTAACCATTGTTACAGACAAGTTTTCACATCTATATAGAACTGTTAACCATTGTTACAGACAAGTTTTCACATCTATATAGAACTGTTAACCATTGTTACAGACAAGTTTTCACATCTATATAGAACTGTTAACCATTGTTACAGACAAGTTTTCACATCTATATAGAAATGTTAACCATTGTTACAGACAAGTTTTCACATCTATATAGAACTGTTAACCATTGTTACAGACAAGTTTTCACATCTATATAGAACTGTTAACCATTGTTACAGACAAGTTTTCACATCTATATAGAACTGTTAACCATTGTTACAGACAAGTTTTCACATCTATATAGAACTGTTAACCATTGTTACAGACAAGTTTTCACATCTATATAGAACTGTTAACCATTACAGACAAGTTTTCACATCTATATAGAACTGTTAACCATTGTTACAGACAAGTTTTCACATCTATATAGAACTGTTAACCATTGTTACAGACAAGTTTTCACATCTATATAGAACTGTTAACCATTGTTACAGACAAGTTTTGAAACCAACTTGTTGACTGCTTTCATCACCAATCAACTCATTTTGCTAAATTATGGAGTTAAGTTAGTTATTGCATGTTTTAAAAGGTATTTAACATCATCTGCGGGAGGAAAAAAAACATTTATGTAGGATCTTCTGCTAGGAGGGAAAAAAGTATTTAGCTAAGTTCTGAAGTAAATGTAACATAACACATTTCTACTGTAAACACTTTTTTTTCTACCAGCAAAATGTCAGACTATTTTTGATGGAATATATTTTGAAACACCTATAGATAACGGTTTACTTTTTTAAATATTTGTAAAATACTAACCGTTTTTTTTGTTTTTGTTTTGGAAAAAATATCTAAGTTTCAACCACTCAATATTCAGCTGTAAACAGTCACCTTTCCTGATCATGAAAAAAAATGTAATTACAAAACCTAGCATATCAAGGTTTTCCTCTAGAATGGTCTTAGATATTTTATTTACTGCTGGGATTTCCATGTAAATATTGAAAGAAAGTTACATGTTGATGTTTGTATTGTAGATATAGTCTTAGACAGTAGGAGGATTCAAAGAGTACCAGCCAAAAGCTAGGAAACACTGTACACAATCAGTGGTGCATATCCTTGATTTTAAGTGTCCTTCTGTGCTTTCTGTTTATCTTGTATATTTTGAATATACTGTCCAGGTTGGATTTTTTTGCTGTATGTAGGAATATGTTCAGTATTTGTAATAATACAGGGTTGATGTTGGCTAACAATTGTACTGATTGTATATAGATAATTGTTTGTTCCCTCCCACCCCCACCAATCGAAAAACATTGGAGAATAATCAGATATAAAACTACCAAAAGGAGGCCATATGAAACTCTTTCCATGGTTTGAAAAAGACATGGTCATGGTAGAGCTGATCTGCCTAATGTTTGCACATAGGAAGATATCAATACTGTTCAATCATCTCTACTCCAGGCAAAAATAACTGAAAACTGAATTTGAAATAGAAAATTGAAGTAAACGACTTTGGGAAAATGTCAAATACCATTTGTCTAATTCATTTCAGACATTTCCAAGAGTTACAAAACATTCTGAGATACATACACAACAATTGCCTGATACACAAATAGTTTTTCACAAAACAGGTACTGATGTTTTTCATTTGTACATTGATAAAGATCATTCCTTTTAAGTGCCTTCTGCCATTACAACAATAGATCAGCTTCAACACTTTTTTTAAACAAAAACTTTAATAGCATTTTTAACTCTACAAACAGCGTTTGAGAGGAATGACATTGCCACCTATTCTTAAGACAGGAATAGTGTAACATTTTCCCACCCAAATAATTTGTACATATCTGCTTTGCTTTGTAAATAGATCTTTGTTTTACATTCTTTGAAGGATTAAACTCGTTTCCATTGGAGTAGAAATAGAGATGTATTAGTGCCTAAATATAGTGGGAATTATGTTTGGTAAAGAGTAAAGACACAGCACTAGTACACAAACAGAAGAACATATACAAAGTTTAACAGACTAAATGGATGGAGAAACACAAAAGCATGTGGCCTACATTTACCATAAAGCCAGAAAACACCTGAAACTTCCAAGGCATTGAAAATAGATGTTATTTACAAGCCATTTCTTTAAAACCTACATTTTAGTTGTAAATACACAGTGAAAGATGTATTCCAATACATGTTCTGTGGTTGGGGCTAGCTAAGCCAAATACTAACTGCCAATCACGTTTCCTCCAATCCAAAGATCATGAGGTTCCATCTATCCAGTGTTGAAAATCTTCCTCTAATTTCTCCAATGCTGGAGGTTGGCATTGAAGTCACGTCAAGGTTCAAGCTTTTCAAGTGTTCACATGTTTCATTTACTGATGACATGTTCTGAACCAAACTCATGTAACACCCATCTCAGGCCAGGTACAAATCCTCTGAGAATTCTTAAACCATATGTCTATGAATAATAAAACTCACTTCTAATATTCTGACATGTGCAGTGGATTTTAATTTACAAAAATAAAAACAGAAAATGTTAGATAGGACATTGAGTGTGTTCAGTGCGGACAGAAGAGAACTTGAAAAAGAGAAAAATAAACAACTTTTGCTGGATTTGTCTTGTTTTATTGAGCGGGGACTGCAAGTTCCATTACCTTGACACAAGTTCTGAAAATACAAGAGAATAATCAGGTGAAACATTCGACCCATTTATAATGGTTTAACGCTTTACAGTTTTTACTTGCTGCTGATCAGGTGACATCTTCCCCAGTCTTTGAACTTGTGAAGAAAATAGAAGAAAAAAAACAGTCAAACCAAACACATTATCACAATTTTCTTATGATCAAATGGCATCTGTCGAGAGATCAAAATGTAGCATACCTGTTCTCCGGTCACTGAAGATGGTGCTGACTCCTTTCCCGAATGTAACTTAGTTTATGTTACCTGAGTAACATGTAACAAGGATATTATGTTGGGAAATTAGCTTTTTGGTCTTTAACATTAGACATGAGGTTAGCAGTTTGGTTAGGATCAAGTGTAGGGTTTGGCATTAGGTTAGCAGCTTTTAAGATAGTCAAACTTCTAGCTTCGCAGCTTAGTGCCAACTGATGACTTTAGTGACTGGGAAATGGCCACCTCCAGACACTGCTCTTGGTGAGATTTATCATGGGGCTGCCAGCCATTGATTTGTGGCTTAATGGCAGCACTTTTCTCTCTACATTAAGGACCTTTCATTTAGTCAGTAAATTGTTGACAGTACCTGAAAAAACCACCCGTGGTGATTTTACTATGTAAATCTTAGTGAGGCAGACTTATTTTTCATCACCAATGCATGCCAGCAAAGCCACAACACAACACTAGACTTTTCATAAATTTCGCTATAATGGTGACAAACGGTGTCCACAAACTGTTAGGGCCTAATAAAGCTGTCCCAACAGCAGAGCTTTCTTTGCACCGATACGTTTTATCTATAATTTCTCTTCATATGACAAGGATTGAAAAGGATTTTCCAGTAGATTGTCGACTTGATTCATGATGACTGCTAGCGAAGATTTTGAAAGTATGATGTTGACACGATCAGTCCAATCAAATCTACAGTAGATATAACTTGATTTGACGTCATTTTATCTGTGGCCAATTACCTTGAGCCTTCTTGGATGGGTACATCTGATGTAACTCTATGGCAGCACCCAAGGGGCTTGAATTGTCTAGCTCTCCCTGTAGATTTTGCGGTGACGTAGTGTCCCTATGAGTGACAGAACACTGAGCCAATCACGGCGCCACAAGAGAACATTACCAACCCCTACTCTACGTATTTTCGCTGGCTGCCCCACCACCACAGACATCACTGAGCAAGGCTGAAACACTTTCATTCTGGAGCTGTCTTCCTCAAGAAAGCAAAAAATGTTTGTATGCAGTTTTATTAACTGAAATATTATTATTATGTGACAATAAATATACAGTACCAGTCAAAGGTTTGGACACACCTACTCATTCAAGAGTTTCTTTATTTTGACTATTTTCTACATTTTAGAATAATAGTTAAGACATCTAAAATATGAAATAACACATGGAATCATGTAGCAACCAAAAAAAAGTGTTAAACAAATCAATACACATTTTATATTTGAGATTCTTCAAAGTAGCCACCCTTTGCCTTGATGACAGCTTTGCACGCTCTTGGCATTCTCTCAACCAGCTTCATGAGGAATGCTTTCCAACAGTCTTGAAGGAGTTCCCACATACAGTGCGTGCTCATCCACCCCTTGTACTCCTTATTCACCCATGACTGTGTGGGCACGCACGTCTCTAACTCAATCATCAAGTTTGCAGACGACACAACAGTGGTAGGCCTGATTACAAACAACGATGAGACTACCTACAAGGAGGTGGTCAGAGACCTGGCCGTGTGGTGCCAGGACAACAACCTCTCCCTCAACGTGATCAAGACTAAGAAGATGATCGTGGACTACACGAAAAGGAGGACCGAGCACACCCCCATTCTCATCGACAGGGCTGTAGTGGAGCAGGTTGAGAGCTTCAAGTTCCTTGGTGTCCACGTCACCAACAAACTATCATGGTCCAAACACACCATGACAGTCGTGAAGAGGGTACGACAAAGCCTATTCCCCCTCAGGAGACTGAAAAGATTTGACATGGGTCCTCAGATCCTCAAAAGGTTCCACAGCTGCAACATCGAGAGCATCCTGAATGGTTGCATCACTGCCTGGTATGGCAACTGCTCAGCCTCCAACCGAATGGCACTACAGAGGGTAGTGCGTATGACCCAGTACATAACTGGGGCCAAGCTTCCTGCCATCCAGAACCTCTATACCAGGTGGGGTTAGTGGAAGGCCCTAAAAATTGTCAAAGACTCCAGCCACCTTAGTCACAGATTGTTCTCTCGTGTTCCGTATGGCAAGCAGTACTGGAGCGCCAAGTCTAGGTCCAAAAGACTTGTTAACAGCTTCTACTCCCAAGCCATAAGATTCCTGAACAGCTTCCTGAATAGCTAATCAGATGGCTACCCAGACTATTTGCATCCCCCCTTTTTACGCTGTTGCTACTCTGTTTATTATTTATGCATGGTCACTAACTCCTACATGTACATAGTACCTCAACTAACCGGTGCCACCGCACATTGACTCTGTAACGGTACCCCCTGTATATAGTCTCACTATTGTTATTTTACTGCTGCTCTTTAATTATTTGTTACTTTTATTTTCTATTTTTTACTTACTGATTTTTCTTCTTAAAACTGCATTGTTGGTTAAGGGCTTGTAAGTAAGCATTTCACTGTAAGGCCTACTACACCTGTTGTATTCGGCGCATGACAAGTGAAATTAAATATGTAGCTTGTAGACAATTGAAATTCTGATTCAGACATTGCTTCATATTCTATATTAAACAGCCAGATATCTTTCAAAATGTATTTGTAATACCAGGATTGACAGGGATAGATACTTCTATATTTGAATAAAAACAGCATTTTTTGTGTATTCATTTTTCACCAGGTAGGCTAGTTGAGAACAAGTTCTCGTTTGCAACTGTGACCTGGCCAAGATAAAGCATAGCAGTTCGACACATACAACAACACAGAGTTACACATGGAATAAACAATGTGTGTTTGGCACTTGTGCCGCTGTAGCAGCAGCTGAAAATAAATCCCCAAGTGAAAATTAAACAGAAGTTATGATTAGCTCCCAACAACCGCTCAAACGGCTTCCTATTTCGCAACAAAGAATCCTTCACTCATGCTGCCAAACATACCCTCCTAAAACTGACCATCCTACCGATCCTCAACTTCGGCAATGTAATTGATAAAATAGCCTCCAACACTCTACTCAACAAATTGGATGCAGTCGATCACAGTGCCATCCATTTTGTCACCAAAGCCCCATATACAATTAAGTATTAAGAAACAGAAAAAAATCATGTTTTTTACCATTTGCTTTCATTTGATTAAAACCCCTCCCTCAATCAAGGCTACTTGCGTTGGACAAGTAGCCAAGCCTAGCAATAAACGTTTTGACTCTTGAGACTGCTTTGATAATTCACCCAAGCTTTATTAAAAGATCAAATTTGGAAGCAGCAAAACAGTGCTTTTTTATCTAGGTATTGTGTAGGCCTACATGATTTCCGCCAGCTTCCGTTTTGGATGTACGTAAAAAACCCTCCATGTGGGCTACATGTGTCCATATGCTTATCATGAAACGAGAGATGAGATGATGCTGGTGACCCTTGTATGTTCTCCATACTCCTGTCCAGCAGGCGGTACCGGTGCATCAAGGTTCAGCTAGACAAACAGACTTAAAATGGATCAAAACTACTGCTCTCCCTCAGACTATCCAAACAGATTCTATGCCCATCCACAGGTCTCTACCCACTCAGACACAACCTATCCTGCTGCTAAAATGGTAATTGATGAGATGTATTACTCCATTACACTGCTGGTCATTAATTGATTTCCATTAACATTAGTATTTATCCTGCTACTGGTCAATATTACTCCTGTTCACATGTATATATTACCATAAGTAGTTATATATTCCTGCTACCAGTCACTTTTCAGCCCTGTTTAGGATGTATTAGTGATGCACATGTTGACCCATAGCCTGCAGCCCCCAGGCGGGTTTAGGGTCATGAAACCTTGTGTGGATTGAAACCTTGTGTGGATTGAAACCTTGTGTGGATTGAAACCTTGTGTGGATTGAAACCTTGTGTGGATGGCAGTCGGGTTGAAAGAATCCATAAATGTATTGTTTTTGACAAATGAAAACGTGTCAGTTTGTCACTTTCACGAGGTTGGAGTAGTAACATGTTCAACTACTTCAGACAGGGGCTTGAATCTAGGTTGTGCCTCTAGATTGAGAAAATTAACAACTAAGGAAGAACCTTTCACTTCTCTCACTGACTTCTCAAACCTAAAACCTTGGCCTGGTCTGTTTGGTCTATTTCGAAAGCGTTCCTGTAAGTATGGCGATGTTGTGCCTCTGGGTTTAGAACACATAAAAACAACCAAAATATAGTGGTGAAGCTGTGGGAAGCTGTAAGGGATGATGTCACTAAATCATTAACTTTTTGCTTGCAAGACTCAAACTGATAAGGCAGGGCAGAGAGCTCAGGCAGGTCTTGATGAATGTTAGGCTTATGGGCTTCGCAAGTGTCCGCATAGCACTCACCTTAAAGGGGGGAGGTTGCTGTTCGCTGCTGGGTAAAGCAGCCTGTGACAAAAACAGGTAGTGCGGAGGGATTTGGGTAACCAGGTAAGATAGTGGGGTTGCTAAGAGTGCAAGCCTTCTCCCCGGCGTTTGTGAACACGGGCGTTGTAGCGTGTTCTTGGACATGCAAATTGATTAGCTAAGCTTTATCAGTGTTTGTAAACACAACATGCTCCTCTATTCTACGTAATGAATCAGGCTAAAACCTACAGTGATCAACCTGAATCCGAGTATAGCCTAGTTGATGTTCCTGTCCAGTTTCTAAGAGAGGTATCCACTGCTATTCTGCAAACCCAACGGTGGTGTACACCACAGACCCCATGTGGAGGTCCGTCAGCTGGAAGAGCTAAATATTCTTAAAATGTTAATGTCCATGTCCTCTTTCGTTGGCCTAGCTAGTCTTGTTAAATGTTTTTAGAATGTATAGTTGTTAAAATACAGCATGAGTTATGTGAGGCGAACAGAATGGGGATTGCAGACTGCATAGCTCAAAGGGGGGGGTGGCTTATTTCTCGCTCAATGTGTTTAAATACCTGTGATAATCCATACACCTGATGGGTGTGGCATATCAAGAAGCTGATTAAAGAGCATGATCATTATTCAGGTGCATCTTGTGCTGGGAACAAAAGGCCACTAAAATATGTAGTTGTCACACAACACAATGCCACCGATGTCTCCCTACTTTTTCAAGGTATCTGTGACCAGCAGATGCATAACTGTACTCCCAGTCATGTGAATGAAATCCATAGATTAGAGCCTCATTTATTTATTTCAATTGACTGATTTCCTTATATGAATTGTAACTCAGTAAAATCTTTGAAATTGCTCTTTTATATTTTTGTTCAGTATAATTTCTAAGGTCGTTATCAGGGACATTATCCTTGACAATGGACTCCATGGCATGATGGTGGCTGTCCTCTCTCTCTCTCTCTCTCTCTCCCTTACCTGGAGGGAGCCCATGATGTCCTTCAGAACTGGCCAGCGCTTCTGTTTCAGCATGCTCTTCAGATTGATGATGATGAGAATCATGTTATCGATCAAATCTTTCTTCTGGATGTGGGTGGATGAAAGGATGGATGGGGGTTTGATAGTTATCCGTTGGCGCCCTCTAGTGGCTTGGAACACAAGTTGTGGTTTTAAGTACTGTGTGGGGCAAGTGCATGTTTATTGTAAGTCACTGGATGTAAATGACATAAAGAGTGATATTATCACTAATACAACAATTGTTTTATAATAAAACAGTGTGTGTACTATTAATACATGTTGCTTGTAAAAATAAATAATTAAACAAAGCTTCAATTGCAACCAAGTGGTATTATTTACAAGTACAATTATCATAATCTATTTTTACTAGTACCAATATTCAAAGTTTAACGCACCTATGAAACTATCTTCTTCTGGTCCACCTTGGCCATGGCAATCTACTCGTCGCCATCAGCCCCTGCTGCCCCACTCAGCGCTGACGGCTTGATCTCCTTGAGGCTGAGGATCCCAAAGGTCTTGGCAGGCACCGCCGCCCCACCACTGTCCAGGGGCAGCGCCCCATCCACAAAGCATGTATTTGAACTCATATTTTGCAACTAACTGCCATTTCCTGCAATGTAGAGGAAACAAAATGTCCTTAAATGATAACAAATCAAGTAAAAAAGGCTATATAAATGTTTTGTTGTTGTTGTTGTTGTTGTATTTAAATAGTGATGCAGCCAGTCCAGAAGGTGGCACATCGCCCCTCTTACATTCTTTGGAGAGAACCCTGCAATGTACCACAGTTGTTGTTCTTACCTAGGATGTTCTAGCTGATCTTGATGGTGATGTTAAAGCACTAGGTGTCTAAAGTGCTCCAGCAGGAACTTATAGATCCTTACCCTCCTCTCTTTGTTCTGGTCTCCTTTCAGGGAGAACAAATAATCAGACATTTACAACAGTGTTTTCCAACCTGTTAAGGACCAGGTACTGGCAAGCTACATACAATACATACAAGTAAAACTAAATGCATGCTCTTCAACCGATCGCTACCTGCAACATCACTACGCTGGACGGCTCTGTCTTAGAATACGTAGACAACTACAAATACTTAGGTGTCTGGTTAGACTGTAAACTCTCCTTCCAGACCCATATCAAACATCTCCAATCCAAAGTTAAATCTAGAATTGGCTTCCTATTTCACAACAAAGCATCCTTCACTCATGCTGCCAAACATACCCTTGTAAAACTGACCATCCTACCAATCCTCGACTTTGGCGATGTCATTTACAAAATAGCCTCCAATACCCTACTCAACAAATTGGATGCAGTCTATCACAGTGCAATCTGTTTTGTCACCAAAGCCCCATATACTACCCACCATTGCGACCTGTACGCTCTCGTTGGCTGGCCCTCGCTTCATACTCGTCGCCAAACCCACTGGCTCCATGTCATCTACAAGACCCTGCTAGGTAAAGTACCCCCTTATCTCAGCTCGCTGGTCACCATTGCATCTCCCACCTGTAGCACACGCTCCAGCAGGTATATCTCTCTAGTCACCCCCAAAACCAATTCTTTCTTTGGCCGCCTCTCCTTCCAGTTCTCTGCTGCCAATGACTGGAACGAACTACAAAAATCTCTGAAACTGGAAACACTTATCTCCCTCACTAGCTTTAAGCACCAATTGTCAGAGCAGCTCACAGATTACTGCACCTGTACATAGCCCACCTATAATTTAGCCCAATCAACTACCTCTTTCCCAACTGTATTTTATTTATTTATTTTGCTCCTTTGCACCCCATTATATTTATTTCTACTTTGCACATTCTTCCATTGCAAAACTACCATTCCAGTGTTTTACTTGCTATATTGTATTTTTTTTTCTTTTGTGCTTTTACCTCCCTGCTCACCTCATTTGCTCACATTGTATATAGACTTGTTTATACTGTATTATTGACTGTATGTTTGTTTTACTCCATGTGTAACTCTGTGTCGTTGTATCTGTCGAACTGCTTTGCTTTATCTTGGCCAGGTCGCGATTGTAAATGAGAACTTGTTCTCAACTTGCCTACCTGGTTAAATAAAGGTGAAATAAATTAAAAAACATAATTACTATTGAACATAATGGCACCCATATGTACTATGTAACACATTTCCTTGAATGGCTAATTCAAATAGTCTAGTTCACAACCACACTAGAACAGTAAAGAACAAGTCCCATAGATGGCTTAGCTGACAACCTCACAAAAACAATGTGCATGAGTCTGCTGTGTTGTGATTCTGGATAGCCAGATTGCTAGCAAGAATGACAAGAAACTGACGTGGGGAAACGTAAGTGGCTCGTTTCATCTTGTTCTTGATACCATGCCTTGTTTTGACTGATTTCATGTCAATGCTAATATGGAAAAAATTAGCTAGTTAGCTAACCAACAACTGTAATGATGCATTTGACAGACACGTGTTCATTGTGCAAATGTATTTGTTTTCAATAAACATTGGTGACGAAATATATTTTACATGTTGTCAACAATCTAAACCAAACCAGTCTGTTTGGCCCCAAAATTGCGCACACTTCAGTTTTTTTTGCGAATTATATAACGGGTGTGTCTAATCCTGAATGCTGATTGGTTAAAAGCGCATTCCGGCCAGTGTCTATTCCACAAATTACCACCGGCTAAATGTATGACTTTATAATGCCTATTTACTCTGTTCCAGCTGACTGCGCAATCCACTGTCTCATTAACCCTGCCAGGCAAATGATACTGTAGCGACCCGCACAGACAGCTGTGTGTTATGTGTTAGGCTAGGAGGTGGTTGTGTTGTACTGACCAGTACCCGGTGTTCGCGGGGTCCGACATGTCAATCAACCTGCTATCTGCCAATCACGGGAATGCCTGGAATGTTCTGATGCCGGGCATCCTGGTGGTTGGCGGAGTGGCGTGGAGGGGGGTTGGGCAGGGGGGTGGAGCATTGGAAGTTAAGACCAGGTTCAGCCTTTGTTCTCTCTCTCTTACGTCTGGGCTTCACAAGAGAAGGTCACAATTGGCTTGTGGGTTATCTGTCATCTATTTGGCGTGTGCTATGGCCCAAACAGTAGCCTGTGTAAAGTTGGTTTAATAAACCGTCAATTCGCAAACTCAAGCCTCTGTCTGGACAATTGTTCATTTATGATCTAGTCAGGTCATTACATTGGTGTCAGAAGTAAAAACGTTGATACAAGTTAGCCAGCTAGTTAGCTGACTTATGTGGCTAGCTACCGTAGGTGAGAACGGGGATTGAAAAATGCTTCGAGGGAATCCGAAAGAGAAGGTGGAGGTAGGGGACGATTATTGTCATGCAGGTGAAAGAGGACCCAAAAGCGACTTAACAGAAACAGAGTTTATTCAAGTCCAAACAGAAAACGACAAATCCTGAATCCTTAACAGGAAATGTCCAAACAGGGAATAACAGAAATCCTCTAGTCTGTAGAGGGGAATAACAGGAGAAGCGGCCACAGACTGCAGGTCGCTTCGGGTAGGCGCAGGCCGTAGCTGACAGAGACACCTGCTCACACGCAGCATCTGATGAAGGCAAAAACACGACAGGACAGGGCGATACACAATCACAGCACGGTGAATTCTAAACAAGGAACCGACAGGACAGGAACGGAACACAAAGGAAGAAATAGGGACTCTAATCAGGGGAAAGGATCGGGAACAGGTGTGGGAAGACTAAATGATGATTAGGGGAATAGGAACAGCTGGGAGCAGGAACGGAACGATAGAGAGAAGAGAGAGCGAGAGAGTGAGAGGGGGAGGGGGAGAGAGAGGGATAGAAAGAGGGAAAGAACCTAATAAGACCAGCAGAGGGAAACGAATAGAATGGGGAGCACAGGGACAAGACATGATAATAAATGACAAACATGACAGTACCCCCACTCACCGGCGCCTCCTGGCGCACTCGAGGAGGAATCCTGGCGGCAACGGAGGAAATCATCGATGAGTGAACGGTCCAGCACGTCCCGAGACGGAACCCAACTCCTCTCCTCAGGACCGTAACCCTCCCAATCCACTAAGTATTGGTGACCCCGTCCCCGAGAACGCATGTCCATGATCTTATGTACCTTGTAAATAGGTGCGCTCTCGACAAGGACGGGAGGGGGAGGGAAGACGAACGGGGGTGCGAAGAAAGGGCTTAACACAGGAGACATGGAAGACAGGATGGACGCGACGAAGATGTCGCGGAAGAAGCAGTCGCACAGCGACAGGATTGACGACCTGGGAGACACGGAACGGACCAATGAACCGCGGAGTCAACTTACGAGAAGCTGTCGTAAGAGGAAGGTTGCGAGTGGAAAGCCACACTCTCTGGCCGCAACAATACCTTGGACTCTTAATCCTGCGTTTATTGGCGGCTCTCACCGTCTGTGCCCTGTAACGGCAAAGTGCAGACCTCACCCTCCTCCAGGTGCGCTCACAACGTTGGACAAACGCTTGAGCGGAGGAACGCTGGACTCGGCAAGCTGGGATGAGAACAGAGGAGGCTGGTAACCCAGACTACTCTGAAACGGAGATAACCCGGTAGCAGACGAAGGAAGCGAATTGTGAGCGTATTCTGCCCAGGGGAGCTGTTCTGCCCAAGACGCAGGGTTTCTGAAAGAAAGGCTGCGTAGTATGCGACCAATCGTCTGATTGGCCCTCTCTGCTTGACCGTTAGACTGGGGATGAAACCCGGAAGAGAGACTGACGGACGCACCAATCAAACGACAGAACTCCCTCCAAAACTGTGACGTGAATTGCGGGCCTCTGTCTGAAACGGCGTCTAACGGGAGGCCATGAATTCTGAATACATTCTCAATAATGATTTGTGCCGTCTCCTTAGCGGAAGGAAGTTTAGCGAGGGGAATGAAATGTGCCGCCTTAGAGAACCTATCGACAACCGTAAGAATCACAGTCTTCCCCGCAGACAAAGGCAGACCGGTAATGAAGTCTAAGGCGATGTGAGACCATGGTCGAGAAGGAATGGGGAGCGGTCTGAGACGACCGGCAGGAGGAGAGTTACCCGACTTAGTCTGCGCGCAGTCCGAACAAGCAGCCACGAAACGGCGCGTGTCACGCTCCTGAGTCGGCCACCAAAAGCGCTGGCGAATAGACGCAAGAGTGCCTCGAACACCGGGATGACCAGCTAACTTGGCAGAGTGAGCCCACTGAAGAACAGCCAGACGAGTGGAAACAGGAACGAAAAGGAGGTTACTAGGACAAGCGCGCGGCGACGCAGTGTGCGTGAGTGCTTGCTTAACCTGTCTTTCAATTCCCAGACTGTTAACCCGACAACACGCCCATAAGGAAGAATCCCTCGGGATCAGTAGAAGCCACAGAAGAACTAAACAGACGGGATAAGGCATCAGGCTTGGTGTTCTTGCTACCCGGACGGTAAGAAATCACAAACTCGAAACGAGCGAAAAACAACGCCCAACGAGCTTGACGGGCATTAAGTCGTTTGGCAGAACGGATGTACTCAAGGTTCTTATGGTCTGTCCAAACGACAAAAAGGAAGTCGCCCCCTCCAACCACTGTCGCCATTCGCCTAGGGCTAAGCGGATGGCGAGCAGTTCACGGTTACCCACATCATAGTTGCGCTCAGATGGCGACAGGCGATGAGAAAAATAAGCGCAAGGATGAACCTTATCGTCAGACTGGAAGCGCTGGGATAGAATGGCTCCCACGCCTACCTCTGAAGCGTCAACCTCGACAATGAATTGTCTAGTGACGTCAGGAGTAACGAGGATAGGAGCGGACGTAAAACGTTCTTTTAGAAGATCAAAAGCTCCCTGGGCGGAACCGGACCACTTAAAACACGTCTTGACAGAAGTAAGAGCTGTGAGAGGGCAGCAACTTGACCGAAATTACGAATGAAACGCCGATAGAAATTAGCGAAACCTAAAAAGCGCTGCAACTCGACACGTGACCTTGGAACGGGCCAATCACTGACAGCTTGGACCTTAGCGGAATCCATCTGAATGCCTTCAGCGGAAATAACGGAACCGAGAAAAGTAACGGAGGAGACATGAAAAGAGCACTTCTCAGCCTTTACGTAGAGACAATTCTCTAAAAGGCGCTGTAGAACACGTCGAACGTGCTGAACATGAATCTCGAGTGACGGAGAAAAAATCAGGATATCGTCAAGATAGACAAAAACAAAGATGTTCAGCATGTCTCTCAGAACATCATTAACTAATGCCTGAAAAACAGCTGGCGCATTGGCGAGACCGAACGGCAGAACCCGGTACTCAAAATGCCCTAACGGAGTGTTAAACGCCGTTTTCCACTCGTCCCCCTCTCTGATGCGCACGAGATGGTAAGCGTTACGAAGGTCCAACTTAGTAAAGCACCTGGCTCCCTGCAGAATCTCGAAGGCTGATGACATAAGGGGAAGCGGATAACGATTCTTAACCGTTATGTCATTCAGCCCTCGATAATCACGCAGGGCGCAGAGTACCGTCCTTCTTCTTAACAAAAAAGAACCCCGCCCCGGCCGGAGAGGAAGAAGGCACTATGGTACCGGCGTCAAGAGACACAGACAAATAATCCTCGAGAGCCTTACGTTCGGGAGCCGACAGAGAGTATAGTCTACCTCGAGGAGGAGTGGTCCCCGGAAGGAGATCAATACTACAATCATACGACCGGTGAGGAGGAAGGGGAGTTGGCTCGGGACCGACTGAAGACCGTGCGCAGATCATGATATTCCTCCGGCACTCCTGTCAAATCGCCAGGTTCCTCCTGAGAAGTAGGGACAGAAGAAACGGGAGGGATGGCAGACATTAAACACTTCACATGACAAGAAACGTTCCAGGATAGGATAGAATTACTAGACCAATTAATAGAAGGATTATGACATACTAGCCAGGGATGACCCAAAACAACAGGTGTAAACGGTGAACGGAAAATCAAAAAAGAAATAGTCTCACTGTGGTTACCAGATACTGTGAGGGTTAAAGGTAGTGTCTCAAATCTGATACTGGGAAGATGACTACCATCTAAGGCGAACATGGGCGTAGGCTTCTCTAACTCTCTGAAAGGAATGTCATGTTTCCGAACCCATGCTTCGTCCATGAAACAACCCTCAGCCCCAGAGTCTATCAAGGCACTACATGTAGCACCCGAACCGGTCCAGCGTAGATGGACCGACAAAGTAGTACAGGATTTTGATGGAGAGACTTGAGTAGTTGCGCTCACCTGTAGCCCTCCGCTTACAGATGAGCTCTGGCTTTACTGGACATGAATTAACAAAATGTCCAGCAACTCCGCAATAGAGGCACAGGCGGTTGGTGATCCTCCGTTCCCTCTCCTTAGTCGAGATGCGAATCCCTCCCAGCTGCATGGGCTCAGTCTCAAAGCCAGAGGAGGGAGATGGTTGCGATGCGGAGCAGGGAAACACCGTTGATGCGAGCTCTCTTCCACGAGCCCGGTGACGAAGATCTACCCGTCGTTCTATGCGGATGGCGAGAGCAATCAAAGAGTCCACATCTGAAGGAACCTCCCGGGAGAGAATCTCATCCTTAACCACTGCGTGGAGTCCCTCCAGAAAACGAGCGAGCAGCGCCGGCTCGTTCCACTCACTAGAGGCAGCAAGAGTGCGAAACTCAATAGAATAATCCGTTATGGACCGTTCACCTTGGCATAAGGAAGCCAGGGCCCTAGAAGCCTCCCCACCAAAAACTGAACGGTCAAAAACCCGAATCATCTCCTCTTTAAAGTTCTGGAACCTGTTAGAGCAATCAGCCCTTGCCTCCCAGATAGCTGTGCCCCATTCTCGAGCCCGGCCAGTAAGGAGTGAAATGACGTAAGCAACCCGAGCTCTCTCTCTAGAGTATGTGTTGGGTTGGAGAGAGAACACAATCTCACACTGCGTGAGAAAGGAGCGGCACTCAGTGGGCTGCCCGGAGTAGCAAGGTGGGTTATTAACCCTAGGTTCTGGAGGCTCGGCAGGCCAGGAAGTAACAGGTGGCACGAGACGTAGACTCTGGAACTGTCCAGAGGTCGGAAACCTGAGCGGCCAGGTTCTCCACGGCATGGCGAGCAGCAGACAATTCCTGCTCGTGTCTGCCGAGCATGGCTCCTTGGATCTCGACGGCAGTGTAACGAGCGTCTGAAGTCGCTGGGTCCATTCTTTGGTCGGTTCCTTCTGTCATGCAGGTGAAAGAGGACCCAAAAGCGACTTAACAGAAACAGAGTTTATTCAAGTCCAAACAGAAAACGACAAATCCTGAATCCTTAACAGGAAATGTCCAAACAGGGAATAACAGAAATCCTCTAGTCTGTAGAGGGAATAACAGGAGAAGCGGCCACAGACTGCAGGTCGCTTCGGGTAGGCGCAGGCCGTAGCTGACAGAGACACCTGCTCACACGCAGCATCTGATGAAGGCAAAAACACGACAGGACAGGGCGATACACAATCACAGCACGGTGAATTCTAAACAAGGAACCGACAGGACAGGAACGGAACACAAAGGAAGAAATAGGGACTCTAATCAGGGGAAAGGATCGGGAACAGGTGTGGGAAGACTAAATGATGATTAGGGGAATAGGAACAGCTGGGAGCAGGAACGGAACGATAGAGAGAAGAGAGAGCGAGAGAGTGAGAGGGGAGGGGGAGAGAGAGGGATAGAAAGAGGGAAAGAACCTAATAAGACCAGCAGAGGGAAACGAATAGAATGGGGAGCACAGGGACAAGACATGATAATAAATGACAAACATGACAATTGGAGACTTGATCAAGAACTGCAGGTTGCCTCGGGAAGGCACTTGAACGTAGCAGACTCAGACACCTGCTCACCACGCAGCATCTGCAAAAACACGACACGACAGGGGCAATACACAGACACAGCACGGTGAACAATGGACAAGGATCCGACAGGACAGGAACGGAAAACAAGGGAAGAAATAGGGACTCTAATCAGGGGAAAAGATAAGGAACAGGTGTGGGAAGACTAAATGATTGATTAGGGAATAGGAACAGCTGGGAGCAGGAAGGAACGATAGAGAGAGGAGAGAGGGAAGGGGAGAGAGAATAGCAAAAGGGAGCAGACCTAAAAAGACCAGCAGGGAAACGAACAGAAGGAAAAGCAAAATGACAAGACAATCTAAGACAAAACATGACAGTACCCCCACTCACCGGCGCCTCCTGGCGCACTCGAGAGGAATCACAAGCGGCAACGGAGGAAATCATCAATGAGTGAACGGTCCAGCACGTCCCGAGACGGAACCCAACTCCTCTCCTCAGGACCGTAACCCTCCCAATCCACTAAGTATTGGTGACCCCGTCCCGAGCAACGCATGTCCATGATCTTACGTACCTTGTAAATAGGTGCGCTCGACAAGGAAACGGGAGGGGAGGAAGCATGAACAGGGGTGCGAAGAAAGGGCTTGACACAGGAGACATGGAAGACAGGATGGACGCCCAGGCGAAGATGTCGCGGAAGAAGCAGTCGCACAGGTGGATTGACGACCTGGGAGACACGGAACGGACCAATGAACCGCGGAGTCAACTTACGAGAAGCTGTCGTAAGAGGAAGGTTGCGAGTGGAAAGCCACACTCTCTGGCCGCAACAATACCTTGGACTCTTAATCCTGCGTTTATTAGGCGGCTCTCACAGTCTGTGCCCTGCCCCCAGCAAAGTGCAGACCTCACCCTCCTCCAGGTGCGCTCACAACGTTGGACAAGCGCTTGAGCGGAGAGACGCTGGACTCGGCAAGCTGGGATGAGAACAGAGGAGGCTGGTAACCCAGACTACTCTGAAACGGAGAATAACCCGGTAGCAGACGAAGGAAGCGAGTTGTGAGCGTATTCTGCCCAGGGGAGCTGTTCTGCCCAAGACGCAGGGTTTCTGAAAAGGCTGCGTAGTATCGACCAATCGTCTGATTGGCCCTCTCTGCTTGACCGTTAGACTGGGGATGAAACCCGGAAGAGAGACTGACGGACGCACCAATCAAGCGACAGAACTCCCTCCAAAACTGTGACGTGGTGCGGGCCTCTGTCTGAAACGGCGTCTAACGGGAGGCCATGAATTCTGAACACATTCTCGATAATGATTTGTGCCGTCTCCTTAGCGGAAGGAAGTTTAGCGAGGGGAATGAAATGTGCCGCCTTAGAGAACCTATCGACAACCGTAAGAATCACAGTCTTCCCCGCAGACAAAGGCAGACCCGGTAATGAAGTCTAAGGCGATGTGAGACCATGGTCGAGAAGGAATGGGGAGCGGTCTGAGACGACCGGCAGGAGGAGTTACCCGACTTAGTCTGCGCGCAGTCCGAACAAGCAGCCACGAAGCGGCGCGTGTCACGCTCTGAGTCGGCCACCAAAAAGCGCTGGCGAATAGACGCAAGAGTGCCTCGAACACCGGGATGACCAGCTAACTTGGCAGAGTGAGCCCACTGAAGAACAGCCAGACAGTGGAAACAGGAACGAAAAGGAGGTTACTAGGACAAGCGCGGCGACGCAGTGTGCGTGAGTGCTTGCTTAACCTGTCTTTCAATTCCCCAGACTGTCAACCCGACAACACGCCCATAAGGAAGAATCCCCTCGGGATCAGTAGAAGCCACAGAAGAACTAAACAGACGGGATAAGGCATCAGGCTTGGTGTTTTTGCTACCCGGACGGTAAGAAATCACAAACTCGAAACGGCGAAAAACAACGCCCACGAGCCTTGACGGGCATTAAGTCGTTTGGCAGAGCGGATGTACTCAAGGTTCTTATGGTCTGTCCAAACGACAAAAAGACGATCGCCCCTCAACCACTGTCGCCATTCGCCTAGGGCTAAGCGGATGGCGAGCAGTTCTGATTACCCACATCATAGTTGCGCTCAGATGGCGACAGGCGATGAGAAAAATAGCGCAAGGATGAACCTTATCGTCAGACTGGAAGCGCTGGGATAGAATGGCTCCACGCCTACCTCTGGCGTCAACCTCGACAATGAATTGTCTAGTGACGTCAGAAGCTTGAGGATAGGAGCGGACGTAAAACGTTCTTTTAGAAGATCAAAAGCTCCCTGGGCGGAACGGACCATAAAACCGTCTTGACAGAAGTAAGAGCTGTGAGAGGGCAGCAACTTGACCGAAATTACGAATGAAACGCCCGATAGAAATTGGCGAAACCTAAAAAGCGCTGCAACTCGACACGTGACCTTGGAGCGGGCCAATCACTGACAGCTTGGACCTTAGCGGAATCCATCTGAATGCCTTCAGCGGAAATAACGGAACCGAGAAAAGTAACGGAGGAGACATGAAAAGAGCACTTCTCAGCCTTTACGTAGAGACAATTCTCTAAAGGCGCTGTAGAACACGTCGAACGTGCTGAACATGAATCTCGAGTGACGGTGAAAAAATCAGGATATCGTCAAGATAGACAAAAACAAAGATGTTCAGCATGTCTCTCAGAACATCATTAACTAATGCCTGAAAAACAGCTGGCGCATTGGCGAGACCAAGCGGCAGAACCCGGTACTCAAAATGCCTAACGGAGTGTTAAACGCCGTTTTCCACTCGTCCCCCTCTCTGATGCACGAGATGGTAAGCGTTACGAAGGTCCAACTTAGTAAAGCACCTGGCTCCCTGCAGAATCTCGAAGGCTGATGACATAAGGGGAAGCGGATAACGATTCTTAACCGTTATGTCATTCAGCCCTCGATAATCCACGCAGGGCGCAGAGTACCGTCCTTCTTCTTAACAAAAAAAACCCCGCCCCGGCCGGAGAGGAAGAAGGCACTATGGTACCGGCGTCAAGAGACACAGACAAATAATCCTCGAGAGCCTTACGTTCGGGAGCCGACAGAGAGTATAGTCTACCCCGAGGAGGAGTGGTCCCGGAAGGAGATCAATACTACAATCATACGACCGGTGAGGAGGAAGGAGTGGCTCGGGACCGACTGAAGACCGTGCGCAGATCATGATATTCCTCCGGCACTCCTGTCAAATCGCCAGGTTCCTCCTGAGAAGTGGGGACAGAAGAAATGGGAGGGATGGCAGACATTAAACACTTCACATGACAAGAAACGTTCCAGGATAGGATAGAATTACTAGACCAATTAATAGAAGGATTATGACATACTAGCCAGGGATGACCCAAAACAACAGGTGTAAAAGGTGAACGAAAATCAAAAAAGAAATAGTCTCACTGTGGTTACCAGATACTGTGAGGGTTAAAGGTAGTGTCTCAAATCTGATACTGGGAAGATGACTACCATCTAAGGCAAACATGGGCGTAGGCTTGTCTAACTGTCTGAAAGGAATGTCATGTTTCCGAGCCCATGCTTCGTCCATGAAACAACCCTCAGCCCCAGAGTCTATCAAGGCACTGCATGTAGCACCCGAACCGGTCCAGCGTAGATGGACCGACAAAAGTACAGGATCTAGATGGAGAGACTTGAGTAGTTGCGCTCACCTGTAGCCCTCCGCTTACAGATGAGCTCTGGCTTTACTGGACATGAATTAACAAAATGTCCAGCAACTCACCAATAGAAGAGGCACAGGCGGTTGGTGATCCTCCGTTCCCTCTCCTTATTCGAAGTGCGAATCCCTCCCAGCTGCATGGGCTCAGTCTCAAAGCCAGAGGAGGGAGATGGTTGCGATGCGGAGCAGGGAAACACCGTTGATGCGAGCTCTCTTCCACGAGCCCGGTGACGAAGATCTACCCGTCGTTCTATGCGGATGGCGAGAGCAATCAAAGAGTCCACATCTGGAAGGAACCTCCCGGGAGAGAATCTCATCTTTAACCACTGCGTGGAGTCCCTCCAGAAAACGAGCGAGCAGCGCCGGCTCGTTCCACTCACTAGAGGCAGCAAGAGTGCGAAACTCAATAGAGTAATCCGTTATGGATCGATCACCTTGGCATAGGGAAGCCAGGGCCCTAGAAGCCTCCCTACCAAAAACTGAACGGTCAAAAACCCGAATCATCTCCTCTTTAAAGTTCTGGTAATTGTTAGAGCAATCAGCCCTTGCCTCCCAGATAGCTGTGCCCCACTCTCGAGCCCGGCCAGTAAGGAGTGAAATGACGTAAGCAACCCGAGCTCTCTCTCTAGAGTATGTGTTGGGTTGGAGAGAGAACACAATATCACACTGGGTGAGAAAGGAGCGGCACTCCGTGGGCTGCCCGGAGTAGCAAGGTGGGTTATTAACCCTAGGTTCCGGAGGCTCGGCAGGCCAGGAAGTAACAGGTGGCACGAGACGAAGACTCTGGAACTGTCCAGAGAGGTCGGAAACCTGAGCGGCCAGGTTCTCCACGGCATGGCGAGCAGCAGACAATTCCTGCTCGTGTCTGCCGAGCATGGCTCCTTGGATCTCGACGGCAGTGTTACGAGCGTCTGTAGTCGCTGGGTCCATTC
>NW_025745702.1:0-12584 GCF_021184085.1 Oncorhynchus gorbuscha | reverse complement strand
TAGTATTTTCTGTGCAGCCAGAATCTGGCAATCTCTCTACAGCTCCAAAATACATGCATATAGATTCCACTTCAGAGGTACATCTTTTACAGTTAGGAGACATATCTGTTTTCATTCTATGGAGTCTCAAAGGAGTATAATACAATTTGTACAAAAATGTGTAATTAGATTCTTTAATTTTTACATTGGTAGAGGAGCAGTATAACCTGTTGCAAACCTCCACCCATAACTCATCACTGATAGTCAGACCAAGGTCCTTTTCCCAGATTATTTTCAAAGGAGGAGCTTCCTTTCTCAGAAAGGAGTCTATAGATGTAAGATATTTTGCCTTTAATGGATTGTGCTGTGACAAGAAGGGTTTCAACTTCATCAACTGAGTTCTAAACCTCCTCTTGGAGGTAAATGAGGAAATTACATGTCTAATTTGAAGATATAAAAAAAATGGGATCTTGGCACATCGAATTCACTGCAGAGCTCTTGAAAGGATTTCAGTGTGGTGGTTTTCTGATGAAATAGGTCTGAAAAGGTCCTGATTCCTAGAGTATGCCAAAGATTAAAGTTGGCATCCCTCAGGGCTTTTGGCAAGTCTGGGTTGGCTACTATAGGCGAGTGAGAACATATTTGGGAGGAAATGCCCAGGTATTTTTTACAGTCCCTCCACGCTAGTAGGGTGCTGTAAATTACAAAGGTTTTGGCTATGTTGCCCAATTCACTAAAGTTATTAATTAATATAATTGAGCTTAAGGGCAATGGACCACAGGATTGGGCTTCTATCTGAATCCACGTTGACTCTTGTCTGTTTGTGATCCATGTTAGCATGTTGCGGATTTGGGCAGACCAGTAGTACAATTGAAGGGAGGGAAGGGCAAGACCACCCTTAGATTCAGGTTTCGATAGAGTGGAAAACTTGATCCTAGGTTTTTTATTGCCCCATATAAACTTGGTGATGCTTTGGTTAGTTGTTTTTAAGAAGGAAACTGGGAGATAGCATGGGAGCATCTGAAATAAGTAGTTCAGTCTAGGGAGGACGTTCATACGGATTACATTAATTCTTCCTACTAAGCTAATTGGGAGGGAGATCCAGGTTTGGAGATCGTTCTTGATTCGATCCAGGAGTGGAAGATAATTTTCCTTAAAAAGCCTATTCAGATCTGGTGTTATGAAGATCCCGAGGTATTGAAACCCCTGTGTTTTCCATTGGAAAGGACAAAGTGTCTTCATAGAGCTGGTGAGTGTAATATAGAGAGGGCAGACAGTGGATTTGTTAAAATTGATCTTATAACCTGAAAACTTGCCATACTGAGCAATTGTGTCTAAAATGAGAGGGAGGGATTTCCCAGGGTTGGATATGTAGAGCAAGACATCATCCGCGTAAAGCGAAATCCTGTGCTGCAGGCCGCCTGCAGAAACACCCATAATACTTGGATTGCTCCCTATCAGCTCTGCCAGAGGCTCCGCCAGAGGCTCCGCCCCCAAGTAGATCACTGGGGACAGCGAGCACCCTTGTCTTGTGCCCCGTTCCAGAGGGAATCTGTCAGAGTTCAGTCCATTAGTAGTCACCATGGCATTTGGATGAGAGTATAGTGATTTGATCCATTTAATAACATTTGGGCCCATATTGAACTTTTCTAAGACTGAAAACAGAAAGCTCCACTCCATCCTGTCAAATGCCTTCTCAGCATCCAGTGAAGCCAGCAGGACAGGGGTCTTCTTCGAATGTTATCAGAAGAGTATCTGTCTCTAATAAATCCAGTTTGGTCCGCTTTTATTGTTTTGGGAAGAAGAGTGTTTAGTCTTTTGGCGAGCAATTTGGTAATTATTTTATAGTCGAAATCCAACAAGCTTATGGGCCGGAAGGACGAGCAGGATAGGGGGTCCTTGTCCTTATTTAGCAACATTGTAATGCGAGCTGTGTGCATCGAGTCTGGGAGAACTCCGTTTTTGCTAAAATCCTCCAGCATTGGCATGAAGATAGGGCTGAGCTGGGGCCAAAAAGCTTTGTAGAACTCTCTGGGGAATCCATCTGGGCCTGGGGAATTATTAGGTGGCATGGAGGTAATTGCCTCCAGGATCTCCTCAGGAGTGAAGGGGGAGTTGAGATCTTCTTGGTCGGTCTCTGATAGTTTAGGTAGCGAGATTCCCTCTAGGAAAGAGTGGAGTTCTGCCTCCATGTGTTTTCTCTCAGAGGTATATAGTTTGCAGTAAAAATCATGAAAAGTTAAATTTATATTTTTCAGGTCATATGTGACCTCGTCCTCTGCTGTTCAGATAGCCATGATTGTACGCTCTGACTGCTCCTTTTTTAATTGGTAAGCAAGCAATCTACTGGGCCTATTGCTATACTCATGGTATTTCTGTTTAGTAAAGAAAACTTTTTTTAAATCTCCCGAGTGTAGTCCAAATTCAGTTTGGCTTTGGCTGCTTTAAGATGACTCCAGGAGGTGCTGTCTAGGGATTGTTTATGCATTTTTTCACAGCATTCCAGCTCCCTCTCAAGATCTAGCCTGTGTGCTTCCATTGCTTTTTTCTTAGAGGAAGCATATGCAATTAGATGACCTCTTAGTGTGGCTTTAGCAGCGTCCCACATTGTGGCCGGAGAAACAGGAGAATCTTTATTGTCTTGTGTGTAGTTGTCTATCCATGTAGTTACCAATGTATGGAACACGTCATTTGATAGCATGGAGGTGTTGAATTTCCAGCTCTTTGACCTCGGGATGTTTTTGCAGAGGTCAAAGCGGAGGTGGACAAAGGCGTGATCTGAAAGTGCTATGGGTCCGATTGTACTCTTTGGGATAAAAATGTAATCTAAACGGGAGTAGGTGTTATGGACAATTAGAGTAGTATGAATAGTCCATAGCTGAGCTATTAGTCTCTCTCCAGATATCTATCAGTCCCATCTCTTTAGTAAGAGAGTTCAACATCTTTGCAGATCTAGGATTTGTGGTGGGGACTTGAGATGATTTGTCTAGGGTTGGGTTAAGGGTACAATTAAAATATCCGGCCACCACGCCAAAGGAGACACAATGCTCATTGAACAGGGTTATCATTTTTGACATGAAAAGCTCTTGTTAGGGGTGTATATGTTTAATATAGTAATTGGTTGACCATATAGTGACCCAGTTATCAAAATAAATCTCCCCTCCGGATCAGATATGTTTTTGTCAATTATGAATGGAACATTTTTATGGATAAGTATGGCTGTGCCTCTACTGTTTGATTTGAAAGATGAGAAATACACCTGTCCCACCCAAGCTCTGCGGAGTTTGGCATGTTCAGCATCACAGAGGTGTGTCTCTTGTAATAGCGCGATGTCTGCTTTTTCCTTTTTTAGAGCACATAGTATCTTTTTTAGTTTTATTGCATGCCCTAGACCCTGGCAGTTCCATGTCAATAGATTTAAGGTACTAGTCATCGTCATCGAGCAGTAATCGAACTTTAGTGCAAGTCATCGCTGGGATAAAAGTGGATATTAATTACAGCTGCGTTCACATAAAAAGAAAATAAATGGTGTACATGAAATAATCATTTCTGAACACCCCAGCCGACTTCCCAAACAACTCGACACATCCCGTTGGATCTATTACCTACCCCCCCCCCCCCCCCCGCCCAGTCTCAATTCTGTGTTCCGAATAAAACAAAAACCGGGAACAGTTAGCAACGCATAACGTCTCCCTCTCCCCACCAAAGAAATGCCTCATCCTCTCCACCCCGCATTGAGTAAATGACACAGTTGCCCCCGTCCAGACCACAGTAAAAGAGGGGAGAAAAATAAAATCAATAGCCCAGCCTACATATACCTCCCTCAAGGGACATAGGGAACCCCAAGTAATAATAGCAACAACAAAAAACAGGGAAATAAAAGTAGGCTGAAACATTAGTAGGCCTATGTTAGGCTATACAGCCCATCCCTCTCAGTTAAAGGAAAATAAATATAAATTGGACGGCTATAATGACATTTAGGGCGTGGGTCTCTGGATATCGGCTATATGTCATCTTACCTCTTTTAGTAATGGCAATAATCGCATTTAGTCATTGGTCTGTTTCTCATTGGCCAGGATTGTCTTTCAAAAAACGTTTAGCCTCTTCGGGAGTTTTGAAGTGTCGCAAGGCTCATTGGTGAAGAATCCTGAGCTCGTTTGGGTATTTGAATCCCCTGTAGATGCCTCGGTCAATGGAGTATTTCTTCACTTCGTCAAATTCTCGGCGCTTTCGGCGTATTCCAGCTGACAGGTCCTGGTGTAAAGCGAGTTTGGCGTTTCCCACTGTGATGGTGTTGTTTTTCACCGCCTGTAGGACTCGTTCCTTGTCGGTGAATCTCAGGAAACGTATGGTGATTGGGCGCGGTGGTTGTCTGGCTGCTGGTGGGGGCCTCAGTGCTCGGTGAGCTCTCTCGAGTTTTATGGGCCTGTCGGTGGACAGGTGGAGCCACTCAGGATGTTTGTCTTACAAGTAGCGGATCAGTGGCATGTTTCCCTCTTCTTTTTCGCCCAGATTGAATAGAACACAATTATTCCTTCGCCCCCTGTTTTCCAGGTCCTCTGTTTTCTCTTCCAGATGCTCAATTTTAATTTTAGCATATGCTATTGTTTCCATGGCATCTGTCAATAAGTTTTCCATGGATAGGATTCGCCCCTCTGCCTCGTCCAGGCGCCCCGCATTTATGGTTATCTTGTTGTTGATGTCAGACAAAGCGTTTTCCAGGATTGTCACCTTGCACCCTATCGCACTGAGCTGAGAGTTAATGGCATCTAATTTAGTGTTTAGTTCTGTACGTTGGGATCTCAACTCACAAAGGATGTCTTCAACAGAGTGCGAGGTTGGCATTCGTTGTGCCTTGGGGGGGAGCGGGCTCTCTTGCTCCTGGCTAATGGCGCTAGTTTTTTCTGAAGCTAGCTTCTTCTTGGAGGCTTTTTCCGTCGCTAATACTTGAGTCCGGGTAAAAATGTCACCTGTAGTGTCGCCTTTTGTAGCCGCCATGACTTTTTCTTACTAAAGCTAAATGAGTTTGAACTTGGAGTGGAGGTAAGATTAGGAATTGGAAACTACTTGTGCGGAGCTCTTAGTTCATGCGGTCATCTCGTTCAAGGGTCACGTGATCCCCCTGTTCTTGTATTTCTAATTCGTTATGGGTCTTCTTTTTCTTTGGTGGAGAGTAAGACATCATACAACCTCTCATATATGCTTTGAGAGCTTCGCAGACAACAGTTGGGCATACTAAATGATCAACAATTATTTCAAAAAGCATCTCGGAGTCACCACTAAATGGTGACATTGGGACTGGTGTTTTGCAGGTACTATTTAATGAAACTGCCAGTTGAGGACTTGTGAGGCGTCTGTTTCTCAAACTAGACACTCCAATGTACTTGTCCTCTTGCTCAGTTGTGCACCGGGGGCTCCCACTCCTCTTTCTATTCTGGTTAGAGCCAGTTTGCGCTGTTCTGTGAAGGGAGTAGTACACAGCATTGTACGAGATCTTCAGTTTCTTGGCAATTTCTTGAATGGAATAGCCTTCATTTCTCAGAACAGGAATAGACTGACGAGTTTCAGAATAAAGTTTTTCGTTTCTGGACATTTTGAGCCTATAATCGAACCCACAAATGCTGATGCTCCAGATACTCAACCAGTCAAAGAAGATCAGTTTTATTGCTTCTGTAATCATCACAACAGTTTTCAGCTGTGCTAACATAATTACAAAGGGGTTTTCTAATGATCAATTAGCCTTTTAAAATTATAAACTTGGATTAGCTAACACAACATGCCATTGGAACACAGGAGTGATGGTTGCTGATAAGGGGCCTCTGTACAGCTTTGTAGATATTCCATAAAAGAATCTGCCATTTCCAGCTACAATAGTCATTTACAACATTAACAATGTCTACACTGTATTTCTAATCAATTTGATGTTATTTTAATGGACAAAAAATGACCCCAAACTTTTGAACGGTATTGTAAGTATTCAGATGCTTTACTCAGGACTTTGCTGATGCACCGTTGGCAGCGATTACAGCCTCGAGTCTTCTTGGGTATGGCGCTACAACCTTGGCACACCTGTATTTGGGGAGTTTCTCCCATTCGTCTCTGCAGATCCTCTCAAGCTCTGTCAGATTGAATGGGGAGGGTCGCTGCACAGCTATTGTCAGGTCTCTCCAGGGATGTTCGATCGAATTCAAGTCTGGGCTCTGGCTGGTTCACTCAAGGACATTCAGAGACTTGTCCTGAAGCCACTCCTGCGTTGTCTTGGCTGTGTGCTTAGAGTTGTTGTCCTGTTGGAAGGTGAACCTTCACTCCAGTCTGAAGTCCTGAGCACTACAGAGCAGATTCTCATCAAGGATCACTCTGTACTTTGCTCCCTTCATCATTACCTCGATCCTGACAGGTCTCCCAGTCCCTGCCGCTGTAAAACATCTCCACACCATGATGCTGCCACCACCATGTTTCACCTTAGGGATGGTGCCTGATTTCCTCCTGATGTAATCCTTGGCATTCAGGCCAAAGAGTTCAATCTTGGTTTCATCAGACCAGATACTCTTGTTTCTCATGGTCTGAGTCCTTTAGGTGCCTTTTGGCAAATTACAAGCAGGCTGTCATGTGCCTTTTACTGAGGAGTGGCTTCCGTCTGGCCACTCTACCATAAAGGCCTGATTGGTGGAGTGCTACAGAAATGGTTGTCCTTCAAATGTAATTTACCACATGTGGACTCCAATCAAGTTATAGCTCAGAGTTATAGCTCCAAGTTATTGCTCCAATCAAGTTATAGTCTGGCTCAGAGCCTGGGGAACATGGGCCGTGTGTGTGTGCCTGAGTCACCAGCACTATCTACCCCGTCGACCCCAACACCCTGCAGATTGCTGAGGTGGACATACTGGCGCAATCCATTCAACAGCCTCGTTAGCCCACGGAAACTGGAGGAGTTTATTGTCATGGGTACTGACGTCATCAGGAACCAGAAGCTGGAGAGGGAAAAGGCATAAAATCCAGTAAGCACAGCCTAGCTGAGGTGTGAGTGCAGAAGACCTCAGAGATGGACACGGTTCAGCAGTACCACTGTCGCAACCACCTGAGCCACCTGCTCAACATGAATTTGCCAATTCAAATGTTACTGACAAGTTTCTGAACAATATGAACCCTAGTCATATTCCTGACTTGGTGCTGATCAAGAAGAGCTACAACTGCAGTAAGAGGGTGAATGGCTACTATATTGTAGTAGCTACTATATTGTGATCACTACATCCTATGGATTTCGATACTGCTTTAACCTCTAGCGACGAGCAATCCCGTATCCGGGAGCGTAATCATAGCCTCAAGCGCATTAGCATAACGCAACATTTCTTATTCATGAAAATTGCAAATGAAATGAAATAAATATATTGAAACACAAGCTTAGCCTTTTGTTAACAACACTGCCATCTCAGATTTTCAAAATATGCGTTACAGCCAATGCATTTGTGTAAGTTTAGCATGGCATAATGCTATGCTAGGCTGTGCTGGCAGCAGGCAACATTTTCACAAAAATAAGAAAAGCAACCAAATTAAATCATTTACCTTTGAGGAACTTCAGATGCATTCACTCAGGAGACTCCCAGTTAGATAGCAAATGTTCCTTTTTTTCCAAAAATAATATTTTTGTAGGCGAAAAACGTCACGTTTGTTCATCCTGCTTGGCTGAGAAATCGCCCAAAAATACTTAAACTATAACCCCAAACTTTTTTCTAAATTTGCTCCATAATATCGACAGAAAGACGGCAAACGTTGTTTAGGATCCATCCTCAAAGTGTTTTTAACATATGTATTCAATAATATATCCATGGAGGTAGTTGGTTTCTCATAAGAAACTATTGGAAAAATGGCTACCTCAGTATTTTACGTTTTCTCCGGGAGACACCATGCGTACACTCGCCCTATACGGTCTCTTACAGCCATTCTCCAATGGAAATGCCTAAAAAGACGTCACAATGCTGCAGATACCTTGGGGAAAACGTGGAAAACGTAAGCTGACTCCTAGCTCCTTCACAGCCATATAAGGAGTCATTGGCATGAGGCTGTTTTAAAAAATGTGGCACTTCCTGATTGGATTTTTATCTGGGTTTCGCCTGTAACATCAGTTCTGTGGCACTCACAGACAATATCTTTGCAGTTTTGGAAACGTCAGTGTTTTCTTTCCAAAGCTGTCAATTATATGCATAGTCGAGCATCTTTTCCTGACAAAATATCTTGTTTAAAATGGGAACGTTTTTCATCCAAAAATTTAAATAGCGCCCCCTATATCCAAGGAGTTAAAGCAACTTTCTGCACCATTAGTAAAGATGTGATCAATGCATGTTGATGATTTCATTCCTGTGCTGTTTGTAACTAACCCTAGTACAGTGGCTTGTGACAGTATTCACCCCCTTGGAATTTTTACTATTTTTTGTTGCCTTACAAGGAGGTTTGTATATCATTTGATTTACACAACATGCCTACCTCTTTGAAGATGCAAAATATTTTGTATTGTGAAACAAACAAGAAATAAGACAAAAAAACGGAAAACTTGAGCATGCATAACTATTCACCCCCCAAAGTCAATACTTTGTAGAACCACCTTTTGCAGCAATTACAGCTGCAAGTCTCTTGGGGTTTGTTTCTATAAGCTTGGCACATCTAGCCACTGGAATTTTGCCCATTCTTCAAAGATGAACTGATCCAGCTCCTTCAAGTTGGATGGGTTCTGCTGGTGTACTTCAATCTTTAAGTCATACCACAGATTCTCAATTGGATTGAGGTCTGGGCTTTGACTAGGCCATTCCAAGACATTTAATTGTTTCCACTTAAACCACTCGAGTGCTGCTTTAGCAGTATTCTTAGGGTCATTGTCCTGCTGTAAGGTGAACCTCTGTCCCAGTCTCAAATCTCTAGAAGCAAAAATTAAAGCAGGAAGCACCAGTGACTTGATCAATAATTAAGTGGTCAGATGAATCAGATGCTAAGCTACAGCACTATTTTGCTAGCACAGACTGGAATATGTTCCGGGATTCCTCAGATGGCATTGAGGAGTAATCACATCAGTCATTGGTTTCATCAATAATTGCATTGATGATGTCATCCCCACAGTGACCGTACGTACAGTACATACCCCAACAGAGACTATGGATTACAGGCAACATCCGCACTGAGGAAAAGGCTAGAGCTGCTGCTTTCAAGCAGTGGGACTCTAACCTGGAAGCTTATAAGAAATCCTGTATTGCCCTCCGACGAACCATCAAACAGGCAAAGCGCAAATACGTGTGCTCCCTCTTCGGCCTCTAGGTCACCAGGCCGCTCGTTAGGTTGCACACCTGTAACCAGCGTTAGGCGCATAATGACACTCACCTGTACTCCATAACCTCCTTGAATACATGCCCTATATATGTCACTCCCTTTGGTTTCTTCTCCAGTTGTCATTGCTCCTGTTCTATGTCGGTGCGCTGTTTGTGTTTCTTGTTTTGTTCATTTAATAATTACATGTATTCACTCCCTGAAATTGCTTCCCGACTCTCAGCATACATCATTACAACAGGACTAAGATCGAATCGTACTACACCAGCTCTAACGCTCGTAAGATGTGGCAGTGCTTGCAAACCATTAGACAACAAAGAAAAGCACAGCCGAAAGCTGCCCAGTGACACGAACCTACCAGACGAGCTAAACTACTTCTATGCTCGTTTCGAGGCAAATAACACTGAAACATGCATGAGAGCACCAGCTGTTCTGGGAAGACTGTGATCACGCTGGACCCGTATAAATCAGCTGGGCTTGACAATCTGGACCCTCTATTTCTGAAACTATCCGCCACCATTGTCGCAACCCCTATTACCAGCCTGGTCAACCTCTCTTTCATATCATCTGAGATCCCCAAGGATTGGAAAGCTGCCGCAGTCATCCCCCTCTTCAAAGGGGGAGACATCCTGGACCCAAACTGTTACAGACCTATATCCATTCTGCCCTGCCTATCTAAGGTCTTCGAAAGCCAAGTCAACAAACAGGTTACTGACCATCTCGAATCCCACCGTACCTTCTCCGCTGTGCAATCTGGTTTCCGAGCCGGTCACGGGTGCACCTCAGCCACACTCAAGGTACTAAACGATATCATAACCGCCATTGATAAAAGACCGTACTGTGCAGCCGTCTTCATCGACCTTGCCAAGGCTTTCGACTCTGTCAATCACCATATTCTTATCGGCAAACTCAGTAGCCTCGGTTTTTTGGATGACTGCCTTGCCTGGTTCACCAATTACTTTGCAGACAGAGTTCAGTGTGTCAAATCGGAGGGCATGCTGTCCGGTCCTCTGGCAGTCTCTATGGGGGTGCCACAGGGTTCAATTCTCGGGCCGACTCTTTTCTCTGTATATATCAATGATGTTGCTCTTGCTGCGGGCGATTCCCTGATGCACCTCCACGCAGACGACACCATTCTATATACTTTCGGCCCGTCATTGGACACTGTGCTATCTAACCTCCAAACAAGCTTCAATGCCATACAACACTCCTTCCGTGGCCTCCAATTGCTCTTAAACGCTAGTAAAACCAAATGCATGTTTTCAACCGATCGCTGCCTGCACCCGCATGCCCGACTAGCATCACCACCCTGGATGGTTCCGACCTTGAATATGTGGACATCTATAAGTACCTAGGTGTCTGGCTAGACTGCAAACTCTCCTTCCAGTCTCATATCAAACATCTTCAATCGAAAATCAAATCAAGAGTCGGCTTTCTATTCCGCAACAAAGCCTCCTTCACTCACGCTGCCAAGCTTACCCTAGTAAAACTGACTATCCTACCGATCCTCGACTTCGGCGATGTCATCTACAAAATTGCTTCCAACACTCTACTCAGCAAACTGGATGCAGTTTATCACAGTGCCATCCGTTTTGTCACTAAAGCACCTTATACCACCCACCACTGCGACTTGTACGCTCTAGTCGGCTGGCCCTCGCTACATATTTGTTGCCAGACCCACTGGCTCCAGGTCATCTACAAGGCCATGCTAGGTAAAGCTCCGCCTTATCTCAGTTCACTGGTCACGATGGCAACACCCATCCATAGCACACGCTCCAGCAGGTGTATCTCACTGATCATCCCTAAAGCCAACACCTCATTCGGCCGCCTTTCGTTCCAGTACTCTGCTGCCTGTGACTGGAACGAACTGCAAAAATCGCTGAAGTTGGAGACTTTTATCTCCCTCACCAACTTCAAACATCAGCTATCTGAGCAGCTAACCAATCGCTGCAGCTGTACATAGTCTATTGGTAAATAGCCCACCGATTTTCACCTACCTCATCCCCACAGTTTTTATTTATTTACTTTTCTGCTCTTTTGCACACCAATATCTCTACCTGTACATGATCATCTGATCATTTATCACTCCAGTGTTAATCTGCAAAATTGTAATTATTCGCCTACCTCCTCCTGCCCTTTGCACACATTGTATATTGACTCCCCTTTTTATCTACTGTGTTATTGACTTGTTAATTGTTTACTCCATGTGTAACTCTGTGTTGTCTGTTCACACTGCTATGTTTTATCTTGGCCAGGTCGCAGTTGCAAATGAGAACTTGTTCTCAACTAGCCTACCTGGTTAAATAAAGGTGAAATAAAAATATATATATATGTAAAAAAAAACGCTCTCTGCAGCCGATGTGAGTAAGACCTTTAAATAGGTTAACATTCACAAGGCTTCAGGGCCAGACGGATTACCAGGATGTGTACTGCAAGCATGCTCTGGCCAACTGGCAAGTGTCGTCACTGACATGTTCAACCTCTCCCTGTCCAAGTCTATAATACCAACATGTTTTAAGCAGACCAACATAATCCCTGAACCCAGGAACACTAAGGTAACCTGCCTAAATGACTATGACCCCCAGGTAGTAAGGTTAGGTAACAACACATCCGCAACGCTAATCCTCAACACAGGGGCTCCTCAGGGGTGCGTGCTTAGTCCCCTCCTGTACTCCCTGTTCACTCATGACTGCACAGTCAGGCACGACTCCAACACCATCATTAAGTTTGCCAATGACACATTAGTGGTAGGCCTGATCACCGACAATGACAAGACAGCCTATAGAGAGGAGGTCAGAAACCTGGCTGTGTGGTGCCAGAATAACGCTACCTACATGTACATATTACCTCAATAACCTCAACTAACTGGTGCTCTTGCACATGGACTCTTTACTGGTACCCCCTGTATATTGTGTTACTATTGTTATTTTACTGCTGCTCTAATTACTTGTTACTTGTATTTCTTATTCTTATTATTTTTTTTTAAACTGCTTTGTTGGTTAGGGTCTCATGAGTTAGCATTTCACCTTTTGTATTCGGCACGTGACAATTTTTATTTTATTTGAAAATGACTGTAAAAACTGTTTATACCTCTTGGATTGATGAGGAATTGAAAAATTGTATGGTTGAGAGGGATGAGGCAAAAGGTAGTGCAAATAAATCTGGCAGCACATTCGATTGGCAAACGTACTGCAAATTGAGAAAGCATGTGACTAAACCTAATAAAAAGAACAATAAATTATTTTTTGAAACAATAATAAAGGATATAAAGAATGATAGTAAAAATCTTTGGA
>NW_025745701.1:0-12421 GCF_021184085.1 Oncorhynchus gorbuscha | reverse complement strand
ACTGAGTGACTTCATACTTCAAGTTATCCGTCGGAATCTTTGTACATACACTGCTGCCATCTTGTGGACACCGTCGGAAGTACAACCAGAGTGAACCCAGCAGGAACTGGGACCTTTCTGTTGCATTTCAAAGATGGTGGTAGAAAATAAACAGTTTTTTTCTTTGTATTTTCTTCTACCAGTATAATATTCTCCTACATTCAATTCACTTTTCTACAAACTTCAAAGTGTTTCCTTTCAAATGGTACCAAGCAAATATCCTTGCTTCAGTGTGCCTGAGCTACAGGCAGTTAGATTTGTCATTTGTCAGGACCCGGTTACGAACCCAGGTCTCCGGAGTGAGAAACAGCCACTAAACCAACTGAGCCACGAATAGTCAGCAGAACCCAGAAGATGAGGCAGACACAGCAGTACTTGAGACGGTGTATTTAATGAAGTAAAAAGTGAAGTTCTTCAGGAAAACATGTAACTCCACAACCTCAAAAGGAATCCTACAAGAACAAAGGCAATCCTCCAAGACAAAAGGTAAATCCACAAGGTGGTAGGTAAAGCACAAAAAGCCTCAAAGATACTCAAAAACAAACAAACAAGAACAAAAAAACAGAATTCCACAAGAGAGTCCACCGGGATCAACAAGAGTTCACAGAGTACTAGGGCTGGGTGCATCATACAAACACAGAGCAAAGAACTGAGGAAAACAAAGGGTTTAAATACAATCAGGGGAAACGAGGCACAGGTGCAAATAATAATGGGGATCAAGGGAAAAGAAAAGGTCAAAAGGCACAATGGGGGCATCTAGTGACCAAAAACCGGAACAACCCTGGCCAAATCCTGACATCATTTAGGCAAAACACATTTAAAAAGGGGTCTATCCCTAAGAAGTGTTCAGACACCTTATTCTCACTTTACCTCATAGACACCTGATGCTGTTAAGACACTCCATTATCACATTACCTCATAGACACCTGATGCTGTTAAGACACTCCATTATCACATTACCTCATAGACACCTGATGCTGGTAAGACACTCCATTATCACATTACCTCATAGACACCTGATGCTGTTAAGACACTCCATTATGACATTACCTCATCGACATCTGATGCTGTTAAGACACTCCATTATCACATTACCTCATAGACACCTGATGCTGTTAAGACACTCCATTATCACATTACCTCATAGACACCTGATGCTGTTACAACACTCCATTATCACATTACCTCATAGACACCTGATGCTGTTAAGACACTCCATTATGACATTACCTCATAGACACCTGATATTGGTAAGACACTCCATTATCACATTACCTCATAGACACCTGATGCTGTTAAGACACTCCATTATCACATTACCTCATAGACACCTGATGCTGGTAAGACACTCCATTATCACATTACCTCATCCACACCTAATATTGGTAAGACACTCTGCGATCACATAGAATGCTGTCTCTTTCTTACATCACTTTTAACTTCCAGGGACTGCATCGAAACTGACACTTCATTCCCTGTATAGTGCACTACTTTTGATGGGTGCTGGTCCAAAGTAGTGCACTCTACAGGGAATAGGGTGCCATTTGAGATGCGGGCCTGTGTCATCCCGTTGTCCCATTAGCCAGCAGATTGCCTTGCCCTTCTCTGCTCCTCTCGGGCGAGCTACAGACACACATCCTTCCTCTCTGTCACATCCTCACACTTCCAGTCTCCTCCTCTTCTTCAACAGATAAAGCAACTCCTCTCCCTCATGTCACCCACTTGTTGCGTGTATGTATCCATATATATATATAATATATATACAGTATTATTATATATATATATATATATATATATATATATATATATATATATATATATATATATATATATATATATATATATATATATATATATATATATTATTTAGTCCATTCTTTATTTTTATTGCAGTGTTTAAGGTAGTTGTTGTAAAAATTGTTAGATTACTTATAGATGTTGCTGCACTATCAGAAACAAGAAAGCGAAGCACAAGCATTTTCGCTACACTCGCATGAACATTTGTTAACCATTTGTATGTGACCAATAACATTTGATTTGATTTGATATGTACAGACATGCATGTGTAACTGATGCACACACACACACACACACACACACACACACACACACACACACACACACACACACACACACACACACACACACACACACACACACACACACACACACACACACACACACACACACACACACACACACACACACACTACATGTTAATGTTTTCAATGTAGGTAAAGTCTTTGTAATGGCTTTCTAGTTATGTATCAGACCCCAGTAAGACCAGCTATTGCCAATGGCATCAGCTAACAGTGAACCTAATAAAGCAAACCAAAATCATCTGCCTTTACAACGTGACAAAACTCTCTCCCAGTGTCTGTGTGCAGCTGACACCCCTGTGTGATCTGTAGAACACACAGAGAAACACAGACACACACAGGAAAACACACACACACTAAGGCGTAAACACACACACACTTCGACATAAACACACTTCAAGACACACAGGCGTGTGCGCATTGTTACCTGCAAAGCGAGGGCCATTAAACTGGACTCGGCCATGTGGTAAAGGCATGGGTTTTAATTACCCAGCTAGCTCAGCTTTGGGGCCTAAACTGGCCACCTGTCTCCCTGTCTCAGCCTACCTATCTCCTTTCTCCCTGCTCCCAGCCTACCTCCTCGCTGTTCCCAGCCCACTCTCCCTCCCTGAATATGATGTCAGTCAAATACCTCCCTGATGTCCAGCAAAAATGCTCTCCTGCCCTCACTGTCTCAGCCTACCTCTCTCTGCTGATGTCGGTAGCCCACTGGGCCTCCTGATAGCCCAATGCTCTCCCTGTCTCCCTGTCTCAGCCCAATGCTCTCCCTGTCTCCCTGTCTCAGCCCAATGCTCTCCATGTCTCCCTGTCTCAGCCCAATGCTCTCCCTGTCTCCATGACTCAGCCCAACGCCCTCTCTGTCTCCCTGTCTCAGCCCACCTCCCTCCCTGTCTCCCTGTCTCACCCCAATGCCCTCCCTGTCTCCCTGTCTCCCTTTCTCAGCCCAACGCCCTCTCTGTCTCCCTGTCTCAGCCCAACTCCCTCCCTGTCTCCTGTCTCAGCCCACCTCCCTCCCTGTCTCCCTGTCTCAGCCCATCTCCCTCCCTGTCTCCCTGTCTCACCCCAACGCCCTCTCTGTCTCCCTGTCTCAGCCCACCTCCCTCCCTGTCTCCCTGTCTCACCCCAACGCCCTCCCTGTCTCCCTGTCTCAGCCCATCTCCCTCCCTGTCTCCCTGTCTCCCTGTCTCAGCCCAATGCTCTCCATGTCTCCCTGTCTCAGCCCAATGCTCTCCCTGTCTCCATGACTCAGCCCAACGCCCTCTCTGTCTCCCTGTCTCAGCCCACCTCCCTCCCTGTCTCCCTGTCTCACCCCAACGCCCTCCCTGTCTCCCTGTCTCCCTGTCTCAGCCCAACGCCCTCTCTGTCTCCCTGTCTCAGCCCAACTCCCTCCCTGTCTCCCTGTCTCAGCCCACCTCCTCCCTGTCTCCCTGTCTCAGCCCATCTCCCTCCCTGTCTCCCTGTCTCACCTCCAACGCCCTCTCTGTCTCCCTGTCTCAGCCCACCTCCCTCCCTGTCTCCCTGTCTCACCCCAACGCCCTCCCTGTCTCCCTGTCTCAGCCCATCTCCCTCCCTGTCTCCCTGTCTCAGCCCACCTCCCTCCCTGTCTCAGCCCATCTCCCTCCCTGTCTCCCTGTCTCAGCCCATCTCCCTCCCTGTCTCCCTGTCTCAGCCCATCTCCCTCCCTGTCTCCCTGTCTCAGCCCACCTCCCTCCCTGTCTCAGCCCATCTCCCTCCTGTCTCCTGTCTCAGCTCACCTCCTCCTGTTCCCTCTTCTGTCCTTCCTCCTCCTGTTCAGTCCTCTGTCCTTCCTCCTCCTGCTCCCTCCTTCTGTCCTTACTCCCTCCTGTTCTCCCTCTGCCCTTCCTCTCTCCTGTTCCTCCTCTGTCCTTCCTCCCTCCTGTTCCTCCCTCTGTCCTTCCTCCCTCCTGTTCCCTCCTCTGTCGTTCCTCCTCTCTGCCGTTCCTCCCTCTCTGCCGTTCCTCCCTCCTCTGTCCTCCCTCCTGTTCCCTCCCTTCGTCCTCTCCTGTTCCCTCCTCTAGCCGTCTCTCCTCTGTCCTCTCCTGTTCCCCTCTTGTCGTTCTCCTCCTCCTCTGCCCTCCCTCCTGCCCCTCCTCTGTCCTCCTGTTCCTCCCTCTGTCCTCCTCCTGTTCCTCCCTCTGTGGGTTCCTCCCTCCCTCTGTCCTCCCTCCTGTTTCCCTCCCTCTGCCGTTCTCCCTCCTGTTCCCTCCTCTGCCGTTCCTCCTCTCTGTCTCCTCCCTCTGTTCCTCCTCTGTCCTCCTCCTGTTCCTCCTCTGTCCTCCTCCTGTTTTCCTCCTCTGTCGTTCCTCCTCCTCTGTCCTCCTCCTGTTCCCTCCTCTGTCGTTCCTCCCTCCTGTTCCTCCTCTGCCGTCTTCTCCCTCCTGTCCTCCCTCCTGTTCCCTCCTCTCGTCGTTCCTCCTCCTGCCCCTCCCTGTCGCTCCGCCCCTCCTGTTCCCCTCTGTCGTTTTCCTCCCTCCTGTTTCCCTCCTCTGTCCTTCCTCCCTCCTGTTCCCTCCTCTGTCGTTCCTCCCTCCTGTTCCCTCCTCTGTCCTCCCTCCTGTTCCCTCCCTCTGTCGTTCCTCCCCTCCTGTTCCCTCCTCTGTCGTTCCTCCCTCCTGTTCCCTCCTCTGTCCTTCCTCCCTCCTGCCCCTCCTCTGTCGTTCCTCCCTCCTGTTCCTCTCCTCTGTCCTTCCTCCCTCCTGTTCCCTCCTCTGTCCTTCCTCCCTCCTGTTCCCTCCTCTGTCGTTCCTCCCTCCTGCCCCTCCTCTGTCGCTCCTCCCTCCTGTTCCCTCCCTCTGTCCTTCCTCCTCCTGCTCCCTCCCTCTGTCCTTCCTCCTCCTGTTCCCTCCCTCTGCCGTTCCTCCTCCTGTTCCCTCCTCTGTCGCTCCTCCCTCCTGTTCCCCCTCCTGTCGCTCCTCCTCCTGTTCCCTCCTCTGTCCTTCCTCCCCCTGTTCCCTCCTCTGTCGTTCCTCCTCCTGTTCCCTCCTCTGTCCTTCCTCCCTCCTGTTCCCTCCTCTGTCGTTCCTCCCTCCTGTTCCCCTCCTCTGTCGTTCCTCCTCCTCTGTCCTCCATCCTGTTCCCTCCTCTGTCCTTCCCTCCTCCTGTTCCCTCCCTCTGTCCTCCCTCCTGTTCCCTCCTCTGTCCCTCCCTCCTGTTCCCTCCTCTGTCGTTCCTCCCTCCTCTGTCCTCCATCCTGTTCCTCCTCTGTCCTTCCTCCCTCCTGTTCCCTCCTCCTGTCCTCCCTCCTGTTCCTCCTCTGTCCTCCCTCCTGTTCCCTCCTCTGCCCTCCCCCTCTGTCCTCCATCCTGTTCCCTCCTCTGTCCTTCCTCCCCTCCTGTTCCCCCTCTGTCCCTCCCTGTTCCTCCCTCCTCTGTCCTCCCTCTGTTCCCCTCCTCTGTCCTCCTCCTCCCTCCTCTGTCCTCCCATCCTGTTCCCTCCTCTGTCCTTCCTCCCTCCTGTTCCCTCCTCTGTCCTCCCTCCTGTTCCCTCCTCTGTCGTTCCTCCCTCCTCTGTCCTCCCTCCTGTTCCCTCCTCTGTCGTTCCTCCCTCCTGTTCCCTCCTCTGTCGTTCCTCCATCCTCTGTCCTCCCTCCTGTTCCCTCCCCTCTGTCCTCCCTCCTGTTCCCTCCTCTGTCCTCCCTCCTGTTCCCTCCTCTGTCGTTCTTCCATCCTCTGTCCTCCCCTCCTGTTCCCTCCTCTGTCCTCCCTCCTGTTCCCCTCCTCTGTCGTACCTCCCTCCTTTTCCCCCTCCTCTGTCGTTCCTCCATCCTGTTCCCTCCTCTGTCCTTCCTCTGTCGTTCCTCCCTCCTAATCCCTCCTCTGTCCTCCCTCCTGTTCCCTCCTCTGTCCTCCATCCTGTTCCCTCCTCTGTCCTTCCTCTGTCATTCCTCCCTCCTAATCCCTCCTCTGTCCTCCCTCCTGTTCCCTCCTCTGTCCTCCATCCTGTTCCCTCCTCTGTCCTTCCTCTGTCGTTCCTCCCTCCTGTTCCTCCTCTGTCCTCCCTCCTGTTCCCTCCACTGTCGTTCCTCCCTCCTGTTCCCTCCTCTGTCCTTCCTCCCTCCTGTTCCTTCCTCTGTGCTCCCTCCTGTTCCCTCCTCTGTCATTCCTCCCCCTGTTCCCTCCTCTGTCATTCCTCCCTCCTTTTCCCTCCTCCCTCTGTTCTTCCTCCCTCCTGTTCCCTCCTCTGTCCTTCCTCCCTCTTTTTCCCTCCTCCACTGTCATTCCCCCGACATTACCTTGCTACTTCCTGGCAAGGTCGGTGCTGGGTGGCACCCAAGAGCCAGGCAGCCGGAGGGCTAGGGTTACAGCAGTACAGCTTCCCAAATGGCACCCTATTCCCTGTTTCCTGTTCCGTGCACTATTCTTGACCTGGGCACATAGTCATAGGGCCTATAAGGTCTGGTCAAAAGCAGTGCACTAAATGTGCAATAGGGTGCCATTTGGAACGGACCCCGGCTCTCTGCTCCTCACATGTTTTAACAATTTCCTCCCTCCTCCGTGAAAATTATGCAAATATTTTTTTGTCCAGTTTCCTGAAGTCTGGAACACCAATTAAGATTGTCTGTTTGGGTTTCAGGATGATGAAGGAAGGGGTTCGCAGACAGACAGGTAGGAAGGCAGACAGACGAACGGACGGAGGGAGGGAGACTTACGGACAGACTGACAAACAGACCGGGAGGGAGACAGACAGAGGTCGGGAGCCAGTTTAGACAGCGAGACAGACAGGCAGACAGGAGGGAGGCAGACAGGGAGCGAGGCAGGGAGGCAGGGAGTCAGGGATGCAGGGATGCAGGGAGGCAGGGATGCAGGGAGGCAGGGAGTCAGGGATGCAGGGAGGCAGGGAGGCAGGGATGCAGGGAGGCAGGGAGTCAGGGATGCAGGGAGGGAGGCAGGGAGGCAGGGGGCAGAGAGGCAGGGAGTCAGGGGAGATGGGAGGGATGCAGGGAGGCAGGGATGCAGGGGAGGCAGGGAGTCAGGGATGCAGGGAGGCAGGGAGGCAGGGATGCAGGGAGGCAGGGAGTCAGGGATGCAGGGAGGCAGGGAGGCAGGGAGTCAGGGATGCAGGGAGGAGGGAGTCGGGAAAGGAGGAGGAAAAGTAGAAGGGAAAGGGAGCAGGGATGCAGAATGTCAATGAATGAAAGGGAGCGAGAGATTAAAGGGAGGTAGAAGGAGGAGGACATTCCTGCCAACAGTCTCCTCCTCACTTTCTTCTGTATAGTAACCTTGGCCATAGGGGAGTAGTAACAGACCCATAACTTGGTGTTGATTTCATGATGGATAAGTGATGATCCCTTTCCAGATGAGCCTTCAGTCACACTGATATGTCCCAAATGCTGTCCTATGTCCAGTAGAGTGCCCATGGGACCTGGTCAGAAGTCGAAAATGCACTATAAAATATTGTGGAATGCAGAAAAAAACAGCATTTGAACCAGTGGATTTCATCACAACAGAAAAAAACAGTAGAACCAGGGAGGTTTTCATTCAACAAAATAAAGCATTATCAATCTGTCTCAATGCTGTGAGACGAGAGCATTATCAATCTGTCTCAATGCTGTGAGACCCTTTCCTGAGAGCCTTCAGCATTATCAATCTGTCTCAATGCTGTGAGAATAGAGCATTATCAATCTGTCTCAATGCTGTCCAGTGGAATAGAGCATTATCAATCTGTCTCAATGCTGTGAGATGAGAGCATTATCAATCTGTCTCAATGCTGTGAGACGAGAGCATTATAAATCTGTCTCAATGCTGTCAGAGAATAGAGCATTATCAATCTGTCTCAATGCTGTCAGAATAGAGCATGATCAATCTGTCTCAATGCTGTGAGACGAGAGCATTATCAATCTGTCTCAATGCTGTCAGAATAGAGCATTATCAATCTGTCTCAATGCTGTGAGGAGAGAGCATTATCAATCTGTCTCAATGCTGTCAGAATAGTGCATTATCGATCTGTCTCAATGCTGTGAGACGTGAGCATTATCATTCTGTCTCAATGCTGTCAGAATAGAGCATTATCGATCTGTCTCAATGCTGTGAGACGAGCATTATCAATCTGTCTCAATGCTGTCAGAATAGAGCATTATCAATCTGTCTCAATGCTGTGAGACGTGAGCATTATCAATCTGTCTCAATGCTGTCAGAATAGAGCATTATCAATCTGTCTCAATGCTGTGAGACGAGAGCATTATCAATCTGTCTCAATGCTGTCAGAATAGAGCATTATCAATCTGTCTCAATGCTGTGAGACGAGCATTATCAATCTGTCTCAATGCTGTCAGAATAGAGCATTATCAATCTGTCTCAATGCTGTGAGACGAGAGCATTATCAATCTGTCTTAATGCTGTCAGAATAGTGCATTATCGATCTGTCTCAATGCTGTGAGATGAGAGCATTATCAATCTGTCTCAATGCTGTCAGAATAGAGCATTATCAATCTGTCTCAATGCTGTCAGAATAGAGCATTATCAATCTGTCTCCATGCTGTGAGACGAGAGCATTATCAATCTGTCTCAATGCTGTTAGACAAGAGCATTATCAATCTGTCTCAATGATGTCAGAATAGAGCATTATCAATCTGTCTCAATGCTGTCAGAATAGAGCATTATCAATCTGTCTCAATGCTGTGAGATGAGAGCATTATCAATCTGTCTCAATGATGTCAGAATAGAGCATTATCAATCTGTCTCAATGCTGTGAGACGAGAGCATTATCAATCTGTCTCAATGCTGTCAGAATAGAGCATTATCAATCTGTCTCAATGCTGTGAGACGAGCATTATTACATTTACATTTACATTTAAGTCATTTAGCAGACGCTCTTATCCATTATCAATCTGTCTCAATGCTGTGAGACTAGAGCATTATCAATCTGTCTCAATGCTGTCAGACTAGAGCATTATCAATCTGTCTCAATGCTGTCAGACTAGAGCATTATCAATCTGTCTCAATGCTGTCAGACTAGAGCATTATCAATCTGTCTCAATGATGTCAGTATAGAGCATTATCAATCTGACCCAATGCTGTCAGACTAGAGCATTATCAATCTGTGTCAATGATGTCAGTATAGAGCATTATCAATCTGTCTCAATGATGTCAGTATAGAGCATTATCAATCTGACTCAATGATGTCAGTATAGAGCATTATCAATCTGTGTCAATGCTGTCAGAATAGAGCATTATCAATCTGTCTCCATGCTGTGAGACAAGAGCATTATCAATCTGTCTCAATGATGTCAGAATAGAGCATTATCAATCTGTCTCAATGATGTCAGAATAGAGCATTATCAATCTGTGTCAATGATGTCAGAACAGAGCATTATCAATCTGTCTCAATGCTGTGAGATGAGAGCATTATCAATCTGTCTCAATGATGTCAGAATAGAGCATTATCATTCTGTCTCAATGCTGTCAGAATAGAACATTATCGATCTGTCTCAATGATCTCCACTCCTCTCAGCAGGTCTAGATCTCCACTCCTCTCAGCAGGTCTAGATCTCCACTCCTCTCAGCAGGCCTAGATCTCCACTCCTCTCAGCAGCCCTAGATCTCCACTCCTCTCAGCAGGCCTAGATCTCCACTCCTCTCAGCAGGCCTAGATCTCCACTCCTCTCAGCAGGCCTAGATCTCCACTCCTCTCAGCAGGCCTAGATCTCCACTCCTCTCAGCAGGCCTAGATCTCCACTCCTCTCAGCAGGCCTCGATCTCCACTCCTCTCAGCAGGCCTAGATAACCACTCCTCTCAGGCCTAGATCTCTGTCTCAATGCTGGAGAGTCTCTTTCCTCTCTGCCTCCTTCTTTCCACTCCTCTCCTCTTTTGACCTCACCCTCTCACCTTCCCCCTACTCACAAGGCAGGCAATACGCTCGACCTCATCTTTACTAGATGCTGTTCTTCCACTAACCTCATTGCAACTCCCCTCCAAGTCTCCGACCACTGCCTTGTATCCTTTTCCCTCTCGCTCTCATCCAACACCTCCCACACTGCCCCTACTCGGATGGTATCGCGCCGTCCCAACCTTCGCTCTCTCTCCCCCGCTACTCTCTCCTCTTCCATCCTATCATCTCTTCCCTCCGCTCAAACCTTCTCCCACCTATCTCCTGATTCTGCCTCCTCAACCCTCCTCTCCTCCCTCTCTGCATCCCTTGACTCTCTATGTCCCCTATCCTCCAGGCCGGCTCGGTCCTCCCCTCCCGCTCCGTGGCTCGATGACTCATTGCGAGCTCACAGAACAGGGCTCCGGGCAGCCGAGCGGAAATGGAGGAAAACTCGCCTCCCTGCGGACCTGGCATCCTTTCACTCCCTCCTCTCTACATTTTCCTCCTCTGTCTCTGCTGCTAAAGCCACTTTCTACCACGCTAAATTCCAAGCATCTGCCTCTAACCCTAGGAAGCTCTTTGCCACCTTCTCCTCCCTCCTGAATCCTCCGCCCCCTCCCCCCTCCTCCCTCTCTGCAGATGACTTCGTCAACCATTTTGAAAAGAAGGTCGACGACATCCGATCCTCGTTTGCTAAGTCAAACGACACCGCTAGTTCTGCTCACACTGCCCTACCCTGTGCTCTGACCTCTTTCTCCCCTCTCTCTCCAGATGAAATCTCGCGTCTTGTGACGGCCGGCCGCCCAACAACCTGCCCGCTTGACCCTATCCCCTCCTCTCTTCTCCAGACCATTTCCGGAGACCTTCTCCCTTACCTCACCTCGCTCATCAACTCATCCCTGACCGCTGGCTACGTCCCTTCCGTCTTCAAGAGAGCGAGAGTTGCACCCCTTCTGAAAAAACCCACACTCGATCCCTCCGATGTCAACAATTACAGACCAGTATCCCTTCTTTCTTTCTCTCCAAAACTCTTGAACGGCCGGCCCTTGGCCAGCTCTCCCGCTTATCTCTCTCTGAATGACCTTCTTGATCCAAATCAGTCAGGTTTCAAGACTAGTCATTCAACTGAGACTGCTCTCCTCTGTATCACGGAGGCTCCGCACTGCTAAAGCTAACTCTCTCTCCCTGCCTCATCCTTCTAGATCTATCGAAGCCGTCTTCGATACTGTGAACCATCAGATCCTCCTCTCCACCCTCTCCGAGTTGGGCATCTCCGGCGCGGCCCACGCTGATTGCGCTCCTACCTGACAGGTCGCTCCTACCAGGTGGCGTGGCGAGAATCTGTCTCCTCACCACACGCTCCTCACCACTGGTGTCCCCCAGGGCTCTGTTCTTGGCCCTCTCCTATTCTCGCTATACACCAAGTCACTTGGCTCTGTCATAACCTCACATGGTCTCTCTTATCATTGCTATGCAGACGACACACAATTAATCTTCTCTTTCCCCTTTCTGATGACCAGGTGGCGAATTGCATCTCTGCATGTCAGCAGACATATCAGTGGATGACGGATCACCTGCCCACCTCAAGCTGAACCTCGGCAAGACGGAGCTGTCTTCCTCCCGGGGAAGGACTGCCCGTTCCATGATCTCACCATCACGGTTGACAGCTCCATTGTGTCACTCCTCCCAGAGCGCCAAGAACAGCGTGATCCTGGACAACACCCTGCTTCGTTCTCAGCCAACATCAAGGCGGTGGCCCGTTCCTGTAGGTTCATGCTCTACAACATCCGCAGATCGACCCTGCCTCCCACAGGAAGCCGGCGCAGGTCCCTAATCCAGGCACTTGTCATCTCCCGTCTGGATTACGCTTCCTTTGTTGGCTGGAGCTCCTGCCCTGTGCCATTAAGCCCCTTCCAACTCATAGAGCAGCACAGCCCGTCTGATTGTTCAACCTTCCCAAGTTCTCTCCACGTCACCCCGCTCCTCCGTTCTCTCCACTGGCTTCCAGTTGAAGCTCGCATCCGCTACAAGACCATGGTGCTTGCCTACGGAGCTGTGAGGGAACGGCACCTCAGTACCTCCAGGCTCTGATCAGGCCCTACACCCAAACAAGGGCACTGCGTTCATCCACCTCTGGCCTGCTCGCCTCCCTACCACTGAGGAAGTACAGCTCCCGCTCAGCCCAGTCAAAACTGTTCGCTGCCCTGGCCCCCAATGGTGGAACAAACTCCCTCACGACGCCAGGACAGCGGAGTCAATCACCACCTTCCGGAGACACCTGAAACCCCACCTCTTTAAGGAATACCTAGGATAGGTTAAGTAATCCCTCTCACCCCACCCCCCTAAGTTTTAGATGCACTATTGTTAAGTGACTGTCCCACTGGATGTCATAAGGTGAATGCACCAATTTGTAAGTCGCTCTGGATAAGAGCGTCTGCTAAATGACTTAAATGTA
>NW_025745700.1:0-12495 GCF_021184085.1 Oncorhynchus gorbuscha | reverse complement strand
TTGAGAATCGCCTCAGGCAGCCAAGCCTAACAACACCCCTAATCAGCCGCTATCCCAAATAATACAAACCCCAATACAGAATACAACATATAAACCCATGTCACACCCTGGCCTACCCAAACATATAACAAAAACACAAAATACAATGACCAAGGCGTGACACAGGTTTAAGAAGGTCAGCAGGTTTAAGAAGGTCAGCAGGTTAACATTTACACTACGTGGCCAAAAGTCGAATATCTGCTCGTCGAATATCTCATTACAAAATCCTGGCCTAATATTAAATAAGGAGTTGGTCCCCCCTTTGCCACTCTTCTGGGGAGGTTTTCCACTAGATGTTGGAACATTGCTGCAGGGACTTGCTTCCATTCAGATAAAAGAGCATTAGTGAGGTCGGGCACTGATGTTGGGCGATTAGGTTTGGCTCGCAATCGGCGTTCCAATTCATCTCAAAAGTGTTCGATGTGGTTGAGGTCAGGGCTCTGTGCAGGCCAGTCTAGTTCTTCAACACCGACCTCAACAAACCATTTCTGTATGGACCTTGTAATCACACTGCACACTGCCCTAACCCATCTGGACAAGAGGAATACCTATGTAGGAATGCTGTTCATCGACTACAGCTCAGCATTTAACACCATAGTACTCTCCCTGTGAAACTGGGTCCTGGACTTTCTGATGGGCCGCCCCCAGGTGGTGAGGGTAGGAAACAACATCTCCACCCTGCTGATCCTCAACACTGGGGCCCCACAATGGTGCGTTCTCAGCCCTCTCCTGTACTCCATGTTCAGCCATGACTGCGTGGCCATGCATGCCTCCAACTCAATCATCAAGTTGCAGATGACACTACAGTGGTAGGCTTGATTACCAACAATGACGAGACGTCCTACAGGGAGGAGGTGAGGGCCCTCGGAGTGTGGTGTCAGGAAAATAACCTCACACTCAACATCAACAAAACAAAGGAGATGATCGTGGACTTCAGGAAACAGCAGAGGGGAGCACCCCCCTATCCACATCGACGGGACAGTAGTGGAGAAGGTGGAAAGTTTTAGGTTCTTCTGCGTACACATCATGGACAAACTGAAATGGTCCACCCACACAGACAGCGTGGTGAAGAACAATGCCTCTTCAACCTTTAGTTTGTCACCAAAAACACTCACAAACTTTTACTGATGCACAATCGAGAGCATCCTGTCGGGCTGTATCACAGCCTGGTACGGCAACTGCTCCGCCCACAACCGTAAGGCTCTCCAGAGGGTAGTGAGGTCTGCACAATGCATTACCGGGGGCAAACTACCTGCCCTCCAGGACACTACACCACCCGATGTCACAGGAAGGCCATAAAGATCATCAAGGACAACAACCACCCGAGCCACTGCCTGTTCACCCCGCTATCATCCAGAAGGCGAGGCCAGTACAGGTGCATCAAAGCTGGGACCGAGAGACTGAAAAACAGCTTCTATCTCATGGCTATCAGACTGTAAAACAGTCATCACTAACATTGAGTGGCTGCTGCCAACTCAAATTTGATTTGATTTGATTTGTGCACAGGAGTATTGTCATGCTGAAACAGGAAAGGGCCTTACTGGAATGTCATTGTATGCTTAGAGTTAAGTGTAATGGGTTTCGTAGATGGAAGAAGGTGTGGACCAAAGCGCAGCGTGGTACGTGTTCATGATTTATTTAGCTGAACACTGAAATACAAAAAACAACAACGTGAATAAACGAAAAAAATGAAACAGTCCTGTAAGGTGCAGAAAACACTAAACAGAAATTAAACACCCACAACCAAAATGGGGAAAACAGGCTACCTAAGTATGATTCTCAATCAGAGACAACGAACAACACCTGCCTCTGATTGAGAACCATACTAGAGCCAAACACAAAAAGAACATAGACTACCCACCCCAACTCACACCCTGACCAACCTAAAACAAAGACATAACAAAGGAACTAAGGTCAGAATCGTGACAGTAACCCCCCCAAAGGTGCGGACTCCGGCCGCAAAACCTGAACCTATCGGGGAGGGTCTGGGTGGGCGTCTGTCCGCGGTGGCGGCTCAGGACAGACGGGCGACTCTGGCAGCTCGGGACAGACGGGGGACTCTGGCAGCTCGGGACAGACGGGCGACTCTGGCAGCTCGGGACAGACGGGCGACTCTGGCAGCTCGGGACAGGCGGGCGACTCTGGCAGCTCAGGACAGACGGGCGACTCTGGCAGCTCGGGACAGACGGGCGACTCTGGCAGCTCGGGACAGACGGGCGACTCTGGCAGCTCAGGACAGACGGGCGACTCTGGCAGCTCAGGACAGACGGGCGACTCTGGCAGCTCGGGACAGACGGGCGACTCTGGCAGCTCGGGACAGACGGGCGACTCTGGCAGCTCGGGACAGACGGGCGACTCTGGCAGCTCCGGGACAGACGGGCGACTCTGGCAGCTCGGGACAGACGGGCGACTCTGGCAGCTCGGGACAGACGGGCGACTCTGGCAGCTCGGGACAGACGGGCGACTCTGGCAGCTCGGGACAGACGGGCGACTCTGGCAGCTCGGGACAGACGGGCGACTCTGGCAGCTCGGGACAGACGGGCGACTCTGGCAGCTCAGGACAGACGGGCGACTCTGGCAGCTCGGGACAGACGGGCGACTCTGGCAGCTCGGGACAGACGGGCGACTCTGGCAGCTCGGGACAGACGGGCGACTCTGGCAGCTCGGGACAGACGGGCGACTCTGGCAGCTCGGGACAGACGGGCGACTCTGGCAGCTCGGGACAGACGGGCGACTCTGGCAGCTCGGGACAGACGGGCGACTCTGGCAGCTCGGGACAGACGGGCGACTCTGGCAGCTCGGGACAGACGGGCGACTCTGGCAGCTCGGGACAGACGGGCGACTCTGGCAGCTCGGGACAGACGGGCGACTCTGGCAGCTCGGGACAGACGGGCGACTCTGGCAGCTCGGGACAGACGGGCGACTCTGGCAGCTCGGGACAGACGGGCGACTCTGGCAGCTCGGGACAGACGGGCGACTCTGGCAGCTCGGGACAGACGGGCGACTCTGGCAGCTAAGATGGAACTAAGAGGCCAAGCCCGAACCATGAGAAACAGCCCCAGACCATTATTCCTCCTCCACCAAACTTTAAAGTTGGCACTATTCATTCGGACAGGTAGCGTTCTCCTGGCATCCGCCAAACCCAAATTTGAGCTCTTCAGTAAGGCCTATCTACTGCCAATGTTTGCAATATGATTGCATGGCTGTGTGCTCGATTTTATACACCTGTCAGCAGTGTGGCTGAAATAACAGAATCCACTAATTTGAAAGGGTGTCCACATACTTTTGTATATATAGTGTACCTAATAACCTTTAGTGTGTTTCTCAAATAATTTTGACCATGTGGTGTATTGTAAAAATTGGCTATATTGTAAAAGTTACCAAAATTGAAGGATAGGGTTAGGCATTATGGTTAGCAGTGTGGTAAGGTTAGGGTTAAGGTTAGGGTTTGGTGACAACTCTGCAGGGCTGCCTCCAGAACAAGATTCATGACGGGAAACGCTAACCTGCAGGAGGTCATGGGAGGGGGGCTGTATTGATTAATAACGTTGGGCACTTTAAGGTTGCATAAGGGCTGGTCACAGAGCTAGCAGACAGAAGACATGCAAATGAAGCAGACTATTTTTGTTTTGAGTGTTTACAGCGCTAGATAGATAGAGCTCTCTCTTTCATCTTGTCCTCTCTTTTCATCTCTCTCATCTCTCCTCTTTCTCTGCCCCTCTCATCTCCCTCTTCTCTGTCATCCCTCTCTTCAGCTGTAAATAGAGAGCCTGAGAGAGTGACTGACCGATGGTGGTTAGAGAACTTAGATCTCCACTCATGTTATCAAGTAACACTTCAAGCTTGCAGCTTCCCTCATTTATCACCTTTCTATCTCTCCATCTCTCCCTCCTCTCAATTCCTCTCCCACTATATTTCATTACCACTCTGTCCCACATTGATTCTCTCCTTTAAAGCTATCCTCTATCCTCTCTTGCTCTCTTCTGTTCATCTGTGTTTTCTCTCTCTTGTCCCCATCTCTCTACAGCAGGCCTATCTAACAGCTCCTCCCCTCCTCTCCTCTCCTCCTCCTCCTCCTCTCCTCTCCTCCTCCCTCTCCCTCTCCCTCTCCTCTCCTCTCCTCTCCTCTCCTCTCCTCTCCTCTCCTCTCCTCTCCTCTCCTCTCCTCTCCTCTCCTCTCCTCTCCTCTCCTCTCCTCTCTGTGGTAGTGGTTAGTAGTGGTTAGTAGTGGTTAGGGAACCTGAAGAATGAGTAAGTCTCAGTGTAGTGCTGTCTTGTCTGGAACAGTGTAAGGCACTTAGCTGGTGTAAATAGCCCATCCCAATGAATATTTGATGGGTAAATATGAGAGAGATGTGTGGTTGCTGTGTGTTTAGATGTAGAGTTGTGTGAGCTGGTGTGTGTGTGTTTAGTTGTATGTGCTTGGCTGCGGTGTGTAAGCAGTGTGTACCACACAAGGCCACAGGCTGGCAGGAAATGTATGAGCAGAATGTATGAGAGCCTATGACAGGCCATCGTCAGAACAACGCGATGTGACATAAGGAGGTGACAGGGCCAGCAAGGTCGGTAGGGTCAGGGACAGGACGGCCACCTGTCACTGTAGAGTTCAGAGAGCGGAGAACAGCCATCTGGCTTATAGCAGATGGCTGTAAGTGCACGTAAGCATTCAGTACATACACAACACAACCACACATGCCTGCACGTAAGAATTCAGTACATGCACAACACAAACACAGGCCTGCACGTAAGCATTCAGTACACACACAACACAAACACACAGGCCTGCATGTAAGCATTCAGTACATACACAACACAAACATACAGACCTGCACTTTAGCATCCAGTACATACACAACACAAACGCACAGGCCTGCACGTAAGTATCCAGTACATACACAACACAAACACACGGGCCTGCACGTTAGCATCCAGTACATACACAACATAACCACACAGGCCTGCACGTTAGCATTCAGTACATACACAACATAACCACACAGGCCTGCACGTTAGCATTCAGTACATACACAACACAACCACACATGCCTGCACGTAAGCATTCAGTACATACACAACACAACCACACAGGCCTGCACGTTAGCATTCAGTACATACACAACACAAACGCACAGGTCTGCATGTTATCATTCAGTACATACACAACATAACCACACAGGCCTGCACGTTAGCATTCAGTACATACACAACACAAACGCACAGGTCTGCATGTTATCATCCAGTACATACACAAAACAAACACACAGGCCTGCACGTTAGCATTCAGTACATACACAACATAACCACACAGGCCTGCACGTTAGCATTCAGTACATACACAACACAAACGCACAGGTCTGCATGTTATCATTCAGTACATACACAAAACAAACACATAGGCCTGCTCGTTAGCGTTCAGTACATACACAACACAAACGCACAGGTCTGCATGTTATCATTCAGTACATACACAACATAACCACACAGGCCTGCACGTTAGCATTCAGTACATACACAACACAAACGCACAGGTCTGCATGTTATCATTCAGTACATACACAAACAAACCACACAGGCCTGCACGTTAGCATTCAGTACATACACAACACAAACACACAGGCCTAGACATAAGTATTCAGTACATACACAACACAAACACACAGGCCTGCACGTTAGCATTCAGTACATAAACAACACAACCACACAGGCATGCACGTTAGCATTCAGTACATACACAACACAAATGCAAGGGCCTGCATGTTATCATTCAGTACATACACACAACACAAACACACAGGCCTGCACGTTAACGTTCCGTACATACACAACACAACCACAAAGGCCTTCACGTTAGCATTCAGTACATACACAACACAAACACACAGGTCTTCACATAAGCATTCAGTACATACACAACACAAACGCACAGGTCTGCATGTTATCATTCAGTACATACACAACACAAACACACAGGCCTGCACGCACCGCCCGTACATACAACACAACCACAAAGGCCTGCACGTTAGCATTCAGTACATACACAACACAAACACACAGGTCTTCACATAAGCATTCAGTACATACACAACCACACAGGCCTGCACGTTAGCGTTCAGTACATACACAACACAACCACAGGGCCTGCACGTTAGCATTCAGTACATACACAACACAAAGACACAGGCCTGTATGTTAACGTCTACATACACAAACACAACCACAAAGGCCTGCACGTTAGCATTCAGTACATACACAACAATAAAAACACACAGGTCTTCACATAAGCATTCAGTACATACACAACCACACAGGCCTGCACGCAAGCATTCAGTACATACACAACACAAACACACAGGCATTTACGTAAGCATTCAGTACATACACAACACAAACACACAGGCATTTACATAAGCATTCAGTACATACACAACACAAAACAAACAGGCCTGCACATAAGAATTCAGTACATGCACAACACAAACACACAGGCCTGCACGTAAGCATTCAGTACATAAACAACACCACCACACAGGCATGCACATTAGCATTCAGTACATACACAACACAAACACACAGGTCTTCACATAAGCATTCAGTACATACACAACCACACAGGCCTGCACGTAAGCACCAGTACATACACAACACAAACACACAGGCCTGCATCGTAAGCATTCAGTAGATACACATGCACACAGAGCCAAGTATTCAAGCACATCCTCTAGCATTGGCTATCCATATTGACAGACTAGAATCAAATCTATTTTCATGTCCACAGGGTCACCATTGTGTCCCAAATTGCACCCTATTCCCTTTGTAGTGCACCTGCAACCAGGGCCCATAATGGACTCTGCACTGGGTACTTTTGGGATTCTCACCATGTATGAACACAAAACAATGACCTAAATCTCACCAATACTCAACTCACAAAACGCATCAGCACGCAAAGGGATTTGTAACTTTCTGTTTATTACATGCTTTGACAAAGTTATTTACTTGACTTTTGCAGGGTAATCTGAATTTAGACAAATCCTTCCTCCAATCCCACATTACGTAGACAGCAGCACTACCCAAACAGTGTGTACGTATACTCAGAGGCATGACAACTCCAGGCTACAGGCATAGCAACACCAAACATGGGAGGAATCAATGCACACCTGCCTGGAAAAGCTAACAACCCAATGGCCTGTCAAAATATGAACGGACAAATACAATAATCAAATCAAGTCAAATGTTATTTGTCACATGAGACAATACAACAAGTGAAATGCTTACTTACAAGCCCTTAACCAACAATGCAGTTTTAAGAAAATATGTGTTAAAAGTAAAAAATATGAAATAAAAAGTAACAAATAATTAAAGACCAGCAGTAAATAAATAATTATGGCTATATACAGGGGGTACTGATACAGAGTCAATGAGGAGGCCCTATACACGGGGTACCGGTACAGAGTCAATGTGGAGGCCCCAGGGGGTACCGGTACAGAGTCAATGTGGAGGCCATATACAGGGGGGTACCGGTACAGAGTCAATGTGGAGACCCTATACAGGGGGTACTGGTACAGAGTCAATGTGGAGGCTATATACAGGAGGTACTGATACAGAGCCAATGTGGAGGCTATATACAGAGGGGTACCGTTACAGAGTCAATGTGGAGACTATATACAGGGGGGTACTGATACAGAGTCATAACGTGGAGGCTATATACAGGGGGTACCCTATACAGAGTCAATGTGGAGGCTATATACAGGGGGTACCGGTACAGAGTCAATGTGGAGACTATATATACAGGGGGTACTGATACAGAGTCAATGTGGAGGCTATATACAGGGATACCGGTACAGAGTGAATGTGGAGACTATATACAGAGGGGTACTGGTACAGAGTCAATGTGGAGGCTATATACAGGGGGGTACTGATACAGAGTCAATGTGGAGGCTATATACAGGGGGTACCGGTACAGAGTCAATGTGGAGGCCCTATACAGGGGGGTACCGGTACAGAGTCAATGTGGAGGCCATATACAGGGGGGTACCGGTACAGAGTCAATGTGGAGGCCCTATACAGGGGGGTACCGGTACAGAGTCAATGTGGAGACTATATACAGGGGTACTGATACAGAGTCAATGTGGAGGCTATATACAGAGGGGTACTGGTACAGAGTCAATGTGGAGACTATATACAGGGGGTACTGATACAGAGTCAATGTGGAGGCTATATACAGGGGGTACCGATACAGAGTCAATGTGGGAGGCTATATACAGGGGGTACCGGTACAGAGTCAATGTGGAGACTATATACAGGGGGTACTGATACAGAGTCAATGTGGAGGCTATATACAGGGGGTACCGGTACAGAGTCAATGTGGAGGCTATATACAGGGGTACCGGTACAGAGTCAATGTGGAGGCTATATACAGGGTACCGTACAGAGTCAATGTGGAGGCTATATACAGGGGGTACCGATACAGAGTCAATGTGGAGGCTATATACAGGGGGTACCGGTACAGAGTCAATGTGGAGACTATATACAGGGGTACTGATACAGAGTCAATGTGAGGCTATATACAGGGATACCGGTAATAGTGAATGTGGAGACTATATACAGAGGTACTGGTACAGAGTCAATGTGGAGGCTATATACAGGGGGTACTGATACAGAGTCAATGTGGAGGCTATATACAGGGGGTACCGGCACAGAGTCAATGTGTGAGAGGCTATATACAGGGGGTACCGAAGGTCAATGTGGAGGCTATATACAGGGGTAATTGATACAGTCACGGAGGCTATATACAGTGGGTACCGACATAGAGCCACTGTGGAGAGACTATATACAGGGGGTACCGATACAGAGTCAATGTGGACCAAGAAAACACAGAGTCAATGTGGAGGCTATATACAGGGGGTACCGGTACAGAGTCAATGTGGAGGCTATATACAGGGGGGTACCGATACAGAGTCAATGTGGAGGCTATATACAGGGGGTACCGGTACAGAGTCAATGTGGAGGCTATATACAGGGGGTACTGATACAGAGTCAATGTGGAGGCTATATACAGGAGGGTACCGGTACAGAGTCAATGTGGAGGCTATATACAGGGGGTACCAGTACAGAGTCAATGTGGAGACTATATACAGGGGGTACTGATACAGAGTCAATGTGGAGGCTATATACAGGAGGGTACCGGTACAGAGTCAATGTGGAGGCTATATACAGGAGGGTACCGGTACAGAGTCAATGTGGATGCTATATACAGGGGTACCAGTACAGAGTCAATGTGGAGACTATATACAGGGGGTACCGGTACAGAGTCAATGTGGATGCTATATACAGGGGGTACCGGTACAGAGTCAATGTGGATGCTATATACAGGGGGTACCGGTACAGAGTCAATGTGGAGGCTATATACAGGGGGTATCGGTACAGAGTCAATGTGGAGGCTATATACAGGGGGTACCGGTACAGAGTCAATGTGGAGGCTATATACAGGAGGGTACTGGTACAGAGTCAATGTGGAGACTATATACAGGGGGTACTGATACAGAGTCAATGTGGAGGCTATATACAGGGGGTACTGATACAGAGTCAATGTGGAGGCTTTATACAAGGGGGTACTGATATAGAGTCAATGTGGAGGCTATATATAGGGGGTACTGATATAGAGTCAATGTGGAGGCTTTATACAAGGCGGTACTGATACAGAGTCAATGTGGAGGCTATATACAGGGGGTACTGATACAGAGTCAATGTGGAGACTATATACAGGGGGTACTGATACAGAGTCAATGTGGAGACTATATACAGGGGGTACTGATACAGAGTCAATGTGGAGGCTATATACATTGAGGTACTGATATAGAGTCAATGTGGAGACTATACACAGGGGGTACTGATACAGAGTCAATGTGGAGGCTTTATACAAGGGGGTACTGATACAGAGTCAATGTGGAGGCTATATACAGGGGGTATTGATACAGAGTCAATGTGGAGAATATACAGGGGTACTGATACAGAGTCAATGTGGAGGCTATATACAGGGGGGTACTGATATAGAGTCAATGTGGAGGCTATATACAGGGGGTACTGATACAGAGTCAATGTGGAGACTATATACAGCGGGTACTGATACAGAGTCAATGTGGAGGCTATATACAGGGGGTACTGATACAGAGTCAATGTGGAGGCTTTATACAAGGGGGTACTGATACAGAGTCAATGTGGAGACTATATACAGGGGGTACTGATACAGAGTCAATGTGGAGGCTATATACAGGGGGTACTGATACAGAGTCAATGTGGAGGCTATATACAGGGGGGTACTGATACAGAGTCAATGTGGAGGCTATATACAGAGGGGTACTGATACAGAGTCAATGTGGAGGCTTTATACAAGGGGGTACTGATACAGAGTCAATGTGGAGACTATATACAGGGGGTACTGATACAGAGTCAATGTTATAAACACCTTCCTATAAACACATACCTAATGACTTACGACATTAAACACTGCATCATAAACGTAACACATACTTGCAATTCTGCATGACCACAAGGACACAACCACAATTACTGGATCGCAAACACAACCACAAACACAAGACCACAAACACTGAACCGAAAACGCACAACCACAACCACAAGCAGACAGGACCAAAGTTCAACTACCAGTATGACCTTATGAAGAGTGTGAATCAGGCTGGATGGGCATCCCCAGTCAAGCCAGAGTGCCTCTTGTCTTCCCCCTAGGACGTAGCCTCCCCCCTCCACAGATAAATAACGCCTCCTGACTCCTCCTGACTATCCAAGAGAGGAGCTGGTCCCCAGAGACCCCTAGACCACTCACATCACATCACCTCCACACACCGCAATTACAACAATCACACACCATGAACAAAACGGAGAGGAAACCTGGGAGCCTAGGGAGAGATAGAGAGAGAAAAAGGGAGGAGGGAGAAGTAAGTGGGAGACCCAGGACACCAGAGGATGAATATGGGGGAGGAGAAGGGAAGAGAAAGGTAGTAAACTTGGAGGGGATTGCAGTATCAGGAGATAGAGGTTATGCAATCACTATCACTATTCAGTTCAATGGGAAACACATTGTTGTACAGTAGCAGTGCATAGCTATGGAGATGCACTTGTAATTATCTCCCAGGCCTCTGGGCTAACAGAGTGTTAACGAGCGCTAATGAAGAGAGGAGCCCAGACACTGAACAACGAGCAGTCAAACCTCTGGCTATTTAATGATATGTAAACAGAGGAGCTCGGCTGGTTCAGATGAAAGAGCCAGGGTGAGGAAGTGTCCTCTCTCCCCCTGGGACTGGAGGGAAGGGAGACAATAGGGATGTTTGGTGTGTTTGTTAACTGGAGGTCAACACAGTTTTATCACAACAACATTATGAGCCCTGAGAGAGAGGGAGCAGATGAGGAGACCAGAACACAAAAACACACATGCAGCAGTTATTATGGGGGCTGCAATATCTAACCATATTTAGGAAAACATACAGTATAGTCACTCTGTGTATACAGTGGGTGAGGAAGTATCTCTGCTCTTACAGTAGATTGTGGGTAAAAGTGTGTAGGGGTAGCCTCCTCTTCAAGTGTGTAAATACATGTTGTGGTTTTCAGTGTTTCTGCTACCTGTTCTTGATGTGAGCCTCCATATCTCCTTGAGGCAGGGTTTCAGTGCAGTGGGCTAAGGTGTGTTGGGGTAATATGTTGTTATTACAGTAGATAGTGTGTTAGGGTGTGTTGGGGTAATATGTTATTACAGTAGATAGTGTGTTAGAGTGTGTTGGGGTCATATGTTATTACAGTAGATATTGTGTTAGGGTGTGTTGGGGTCATATGTTATTACAGTAGATATTGTGTTGGGGTAATATGTTATTACAGTAGATAGTGTTTTAGGGTGTGTTGGGGTCATATGTTATTACAGTAGATATTGTGTTGGGGTGTGTTGGGGTAATATGTTATTACAGTAGATAGTGTGTTAGGGTGTGTTGGGGTAATATGTTATTACAGTAGATAGTGTGTTAGGGTGTGTTGGGGTAATATGTTATTACAGTAGATTTTGTGTTAGGGCGTGTTGGGGTCATATGTTATTACAGTAAGTAGAGAGTGTGTTAGGGTGTGTTGGGGTAATATGTTATTACAGTAGATATTGTGTTGGGGTAATATGTTATTACAGTAGATATTGTGTTAGGGTGTGTTGGGGTAATATGTTATTACAGTAGATATTGTGTTAGGGTGTGTTGGGGTAATATGTTATTACAGTAGATAGTGTGTTAGGGTGTGTTGGGGTAATATGTTATTACAGTAGATAGTGTGTTAGGGTGTGTTGGGGTAATATGTTATTACAGTAGATTTTGTGTTAGGGCGTGTTGGGGTCATATGTTATTACAGTAAGTAGAGAGTGTGTTAGGGTGTGTTGGGGTAATATGTTATTACAGTAGATATTGTGTT
>NW_025745699.1:0-12563 GCF_021184085.1 Oncorhynchus gorbuscha | reverse complement strand
TGGAAAACCAGTGTCCCAATACAGTGGTCTTTAGCTCCTTCATTTGTGTTCCGGGTCAATTTGAAGGGATTGAACTGGAACTAAGGGAAGGGCTAAATTAGTGACATCCGTGATGTTCTGGGTCAGTTTAACCCAGCAAGTTGACCTTGACCTTGGTCTATGTAATTATTGAATGCTTTGTCCTTGAAACAAGCTGCTTCATGCACAAGAATGGTGCAACTGTAACAGTATAAACTTTACGTCCGTCCCCCCGTGTATGTAAACTTCTGACCCACTGGGAATGTGATGAAAGAAATAAAAGCTGAAATAAATTATTCTCTCTACTATTATTCTGACATTTCACACTCTTAAAATAAAGTGGTGATCCTAACTGACCCAAGACGGAATTTTTACCAGGATTAAATGTCAGGAATTGTGAAAAACTGAGTTTAAATGTATTTGGCGTCTGTTAACTTCCGACTTCAACTGTATGTTTTTCCTGTGATATTTAGAGGCCGAGCGACAGTGATCTGACATTTGGCCATAAAAGTCTTTAAAAAATTATAAAATGTCATAAATTGTCATAATTTATTGATTTGTGACTTTGGAACAGTCATCAAAAGAAAGGACTAAGGCATCTTTCATATAATTCATTAAAATGCCTTTATTTGTATGGCATGTTCAATGGAAACAAAGTTTAAAAACTCTGCCGCGTTTCGGCTTCAATGGCCTTCGTCAGGGAGTACAAAGAAATGTCCTATTAGGGTACTATGAAATAGATGGCTCTCCTATTCTTGGCACTTTGCCCAGTCATATTCAAGGGTGAAACTACCTTTCTAAGGGGTTCTGATGCTTCGAGTTTGGAGTTGCAATTTTGATAACATATTTACAGTATTTCACTTTTTATTGTGTATAGTATTGCTTACTAGGTGTTGTCCAATGAATGCTGTAACCACTGTCTCTTCAAATCAGGGTTGATTGGAAAAAGCTGTTTAAAAACCATATCAAACATGCACAACAACAGTCTAACCATAGCTGTTTCCACCAGATATTTTTGCTCTATTTGGAACAGTATTCAAAAATGTTGCTCTAAATTTGTAACAGTTGGGTCTATCAGGGGAAATCATATATAAAAGAGGACATTCTCAGTGACTGGAAAATTCATTTTGGGAGGTTAAAATCATATATTTATGATATTGATGTACATATCTCCCCCTGGCTCTACAGAGATGCAAGTTTCTGAGGGCTGTAGGCTGTGTTGTCAAAGTGCAGGAGGGCCTGGAAAGGGTCATCACCTATGGCAACCTGAGCTTGATAGCGACCGAGCGATATTACCAAAACTACAGCTACTAAAAGATATAACTGCTGAGACTGAAATGGGAGGTAACAGAGTTTAAGTTGAATCCTTACCTGTGGGGATCCAATTTCACTGTTTACACTGACAATAACCCTCTTGTCAATCGGTGTACAGCCAACCTCGGGGTAGTCGAGCAGCTCTGGGCCAGTTGAGCAGCTCTGGGCCACACAGTTGGCAAACTACCAGTTCAAAATCTAGTACCATCCAGAAGCCCACAACATCAACGCCAATGTCCTCTCTAGGCTTCCAGAGAAAGGAGGCGACCCAGACCCAGTTCGCTTGAGGGGCCCCCCAAACACATGGCCTTGGAGTGTTTGGCAACATACCGACGAGATGGGGCGCTGTTGGAAGCCAAGAATGTAGAACGCGTTTCCCTATCGCTTCTGGAGTTAGTGACCAAATTTATATATTTAACCTTGCAAAATTGTATATATTTCTGTTTGGTCAGGCGTCCGAAGAGACCTCTGAACAATTCAGATCAAAAACTGGAAAATAGAAGTTTGTTATGTTGTCTACCAGGACAAAAACGGAGTCTGCAAGAGCAGGCCGTAGCAAGCCTGCGCCCTCTTCTGATTCACCCCTCCACTGGATGCTGCGGCTAATGTCGGCCCCACAGGAACACTACCTGTGGAGCTGCCACAATCCGTTATGGGCACCCTCATATCCGATATTTAAAAATAAAAAAATTGTAATGTTAACCTCAGCTAGAGTTGTCCGAACCTTTATGTCTGAATTCACAGTTTCAGACCCAGTAGATGGTGCCGGAGAAGATGGCAGACGTTTTACTTGGTTTGTAACTTAAAAAATACATAATATGTACATACGTAAATAAGCATTTCCCAAGAGATGATGGCTTTCACTTCAGCAGTGATAAATTCATGAACTTCTTTAACGAAAAGATCATGATCATTAGAACGCAAATTACGGACTCCTCTTTAAATCTGCGTATTCCTCCAAAGTTTAGGATCAAGGGAGACACTCAAGTTTTTAATACTATATCCCTTGAAACATTGATGAAAATTGTCAAGGCCTCTTAACCTTCAAGCTGCATACTGGACTCTATTCCAACTAAACTACTGAAAGAGGAGGGCCAAGCACAGGAAGCAGCTATGTTGAACATAATAAACAGCTCCCTATCCACCGGATGTGTACCAAACTCACTAAAAGTGGCAGTAATAAAGACTCTCTTGAAAAAGCCAAACCTTGACCCAGAAAAAACTATCGGCCCAAAACTATTGGCCTATATCAAATCTCCAATTCCTCTCAAAAATGTTTTAAAAAGCTGTTGCGCAGCAGCTCACTGCCATCCTGAAGACAAACAATGTATATGAAACGCTTCAGTCTGGTTTTGTACCTCGTCATAGCACTGAGACTGCACTCATGAAGGTGGTAAATGACCTTTTAATGGCGTCAGACCGAGGCTCTGCATCTGTCCTCGTGCTCCTAGACCTTAGTGCTGCTTTTGATACCATCAATCACCACATTCGTTTGGAGAGATTGGAAACCCAAATTGGTCTACACGGACAAGTTCTGGCCTGGTTTAGACCTTATCTGCCGGAAAGCTATCAGTTTGACTCTGTGGATGGTTTGTCCTCTGACAAATCAACTGTACATTTCGGTGTTCCTCAAGGCTCCGTTTTAGGTCTACTATTGTTTTCACTATATATTTTACCTCTTGGAAATGTCATTCGGAAACATAATGTTAACTTTCACTGCTATGCGGATTAGAGGTCGACCGATTATGATTTATCAATGCCGATACCGATTATTGGAGGACCAATAGAAGCAGATACAGATTAATCAGCCGACTATTTTATTTATTTATATATATATATATATATTTGTAATAATGACAATTACAACAATACTGAATGAACAATGAACACTTTTATTTGAACTTTTATATAATACATCAATAAAATCAATTCAGTCTCAAATAATAAAACATGTTTAATTTGGTTTAATAATGCAAAACAAAGTGTTGGAGAAGAATTTAAAAAAGTTCAGTTCCTTGCTCAGAACATGAGAACATATGAAAGCTGGTGGTTCCTTTTAAAATGAGTCTTCAATATTCCCAGGTAAGATGTTTTAGGTTGTAGTTATTATAGGAATGATGACGTGTCGACTATTTCTCTCTATACCATTTGTATTTCATATACCTTTTACTATTAGATGCTCTAAAAGGTATTTTAGTATTGCCAGCCTAATCTCAGGAGTTGATAGGCTTGAAGTCATAAACAGCGCAATGCTTGAAGCATTGTGATGACCTGCAGGCAAACGCAGTAAAGTGCTGTTTGAATGAATGCTTACGAGCCTGCTGCTGCCTACCACCGCTCAGTTAGACTGCTCTATCAAATCATAGACTTAATTATAACATAATAACACACAGAAATACAAGCCTTAGGTCATTAACCGCTCTAGGGTACGTGGGACGCAATCGTCCCACCTGACCAACATCCAATGAAAGTGCAGGGCACCAAATTCAAACAACAGAAATCTCATAATTAAAATTCCTCAAACATACATTTTAAAGATAAACTTGTTGTTAATGCAGGTAAACTTAAATCCGTTTGACCAAATATATATCAGCATGTTGGGGATAGACGTCACGCTAGCAGAACAACTTCCAGTTAAACTGGAGAGCGCGTAATTCAAATAAATTCAAATAGTTATTATAGATTTTAAACATTTAGGTACACATACAAGTCTTATATTGGCTGAAAGCTTAAGTTATTGTGAATCTAACCGCACCATCCAATTTACAGTGGCTATTACAGTGAAAACATTCCATGTGATTGTTTGAGGACGGCGCCCCACGTAAAAATATTTTTTCCAAAGGCACAGGTTTCATACATTCACATATAAAGATGAAATGTTCACTTACTTTTTGAAAATCTTCCTCTGATTTGTCATCCAATGGGTCCCAGAGATAATATGTAGTGTCGTTTTGTTTAATAAAATATTTTTTTATATCCCAAAATTCTGTTTAGTTGGCGCCATCGATTTGAGTAATCCATTCGTTCAACTTGCAGAGAAAGGAATCTGAAAATCTACCCTTAAACTTTGTTTCAACAAGTCAAAATACATTTGTATTTTCTCAGACACGCTAAAATGTAATCAAACTACAATATATATTTCGAAAGAAGTATGTTCAATAGGAAATAGGATTTTAGCAGGTGCACAACTTCATCATTACGCGTGACACAGATTTTGCAGACTGTGACCTCATACAAAATCTCTTACTATTATTTTTGAAGTTACAAGCCTGAAACTTTGAACATAGACTGCTTCCCTGTGGAAGCCATAGGAATTGCATTTCTCAGAGGATGGTCTCTCCAATTGTTTTTTATTCAGGTAGGTTTTTCTTTGGAGTTTCTCCTAACTTATCTGTTGTGTTCTCCTACATATCCCTATATTCTCCTACATTATTTTAACATTTATACAAACTTCAAAGTGTTTCTTTCCAATGGCACCAATAATATTCATATCTTGCTTCAGGACCTTTAATTAAACAGGTCAACATTCACAAGGCCGCGGGGCCAGACGGATTACCAAGACATGTCCTCCGAGCATATGCTGACCAACTGGCAAGTGTCTACACTGACATTTTCAACCTCTCCTTTAATACCAACATGTTTCAAGCAGACCAACATAGTCCCTGTGCCCAAGAACACTAAGGAAACCTGCCTAAATGACTACCGACCTGTAGCACTCAATTTTGTAGCCATGAAGGACTTTGAAAGGCTGGTCATGGCTCACAACACCATTATCCCAGAAACCCTAGACCCACTCCAATTTGCATACCGCCCGAACAGATCCACAGATTATGCAATCTCTATTGCACTCCACACTGCCCTTTCCCACCTGGACAAAAGGAACACCTATGTGAGAATGCTATTAATTGACTACAGCTCAGCATTCAACATCATAGTGTCCTCAAAGCTCATCACTAAGCTAAGGACCCTGGGACTTTTCAAGTCCCTCTGCAACTGGATTCTGGACAGGACGCCCACAGGTGGTAAGGGTAGGTAACAACACATCCGCCATGCTGACCCTCAACACGGGGCCCCCTCAGGGGTGCATGTTCAGTCCCCTCCTGAACTCCCTGTTCACTCATGACTGCACGGCCAGGCACGACTCCACCACCATCATTAAGTTTGCCGTTGACACAACATTGGTAGGCCTGATCAAACAGCCTATAGGGCGGTAAGAGAGCTGGCCATGTGGTGCTAGGACAACAACCTCTCCCTCAACGTGATCAAGACAAAGGAGATTAATGTGGACTACAGGAAAAGGAGGACCGAGCATGCCCCCATTCCCATCGACAGGGCTGTAGTGGAGCAGGTTGAGAGCTTCAAGTTCCTTGGTGTCTACATCACCAACAAACTAATATGGTCCAAGCACACAAAGACAGTCATGAAGAGGGCACAACAAACCCTACTTCCCCTCAGGAGCTGAAAAGGTTTGGCATTGGTCCTCAGATCCTCAAAAGGTTCTACAGCTGCACCATCGAGAGCATCCTGACTAGTTGCATCACCGTATGGCAACTGCTCGGCCTCCGACCACAAAACACTACAGAGCGTAGTGCATACGGCGCAGTACATCACTGGTGCAAAGCTTCCTGCCATCCAGGACCTCTATATTTCAGGCGGTGTCAGAGGAAGGCCCAAAAAATGGTCAAAGTCTCCAGCCACCCTGTTCTCTCTACAACCGCATGGCAAGCGGTACCGGAGCGCCTAGTCTAGGTACAAGAGGCTTCTAAACAGCTTCTACCACATACAATTTGATTTGTTTGGATTTGAATACTTATGTAAATAAGTACTTTTTAAATTTTATAAATGTGGAAACATTAAAAAAATGTATTTTTGCTTTAGGGCATTGTGTGTAGATTGATGAATTGTATTTATTTAATGCATTTTAGAATAAGGCTGGAACGTAACAAAATATGGAAAAGTACAAGGGGTCTGAATACTTTCCGAATGCACTGTATAGTGTACCACTATTTCATACCACCAACTAACCCTACACCTATATACCATACATTTTTGCATCTGTGATTTTAGAACTACTTCATATAAACCCTGTTTTTCATATAGGCTTAATCTGGCACGACATTTTGATAACCTTGCAAATTGTGTCAATATATTCACGTGTAATTACCTCCCAAAATGAAATGCCAAGGGGACTTTCAAAAAGAACTACACATCTTGCCGCAAAGTATGACATCATCCCTCAAGGCACATTTCTCCATGCAAAACTCTTCGACAAATAGCCTCGCAAGAAACAGATATTATATGCGTTTCAGTTTATTGTGTGTAATTCTTGTTCAGCATTTTTTAAATTCCATGCCTAGCTACCTTAGCATTTTTAAATGACTTAATGTTTTTCAATTAACCCCTGCCTTTGTAGATAACTAGCTTACTTTAGGTCTCTCCGCCAGAAGCAAGGATGGTTCTGTGCTATGTAACGTTCCCGGATTGTAACCACTACTCCAATAAGCACATGTACATGTTATCGTTTTCCAACCTCTAAGTGAGAGGCATCGCTAGAAATGTGTGATAAGGTAAGCCTTGTTTGGGAGCTGCTAACAAGCAAATTTGGTTAGGTCAAAGATCTGTGGTAAACTAACGTAAACTAACTCACTTTTGTGCATCCCGCAATTCCGTACAATTGACCTTATTGTACGTAATACTACTTCCAGGTCAACTGTAATAATAATAATAATAATAATAATAATAATATGCCATTTAGCAGACGCTTTTATCCAAAGCGACTTACAGTCATGTGTGCATACATTCTAAGTATGGGTGGTCCCGGGAATCGAACCCACTGCCCTGGCATTACAAGCGCCATGCTCTACCAACTGAGCTACAGAACCAACCAACTGTAATATGAATACCACTGTAAAGCACAATTTCTTCCCTTTCGAACACAATTAAGGAGGAGACTTCCACGCTGCCTGTTTCTGCATAATATATGTAGGTGATGGCGCTTCGCCGGGCCTTTAAAAAAGGCGGGTGGGGAGCGAAGGTTACAAAGTGATAGTGAAAGGGGGAAGATGTTGTGTGGGGAAACAGGCTTTTTCACCCGATTTGTCCAACTAATCTACTTTCAAATGTAAATAAAACAATATGAAGAGTTCATGTAATGTCTCATTACATACCTGTTTGAAGGGTTGTGTCGAATTTGAAGAGGGGTTTAGGGCTGCGCTAACATTAGCCTCACAAGTAAACTGCAGCTGTTCCGGCTTTTGAGTGTCATCATGGCTCGCAGTAATGACGCGCAAAATTAACCAGTGATTGAGGGAACTATTGATGAACTCACGAGTAATTAACTTACACTCACCATTGATTATGTCTTGATAAGTAAATAAATAAATGAAATTAATAAAAAAATAAATAACTAACAACAGTTGTAACACCAACTCACCTCTATCCTCTAACTCCATCCTAACTTATTCACTGAGTGTAAAGTACAAAAAATGATGCTCTTTCCATGGCATACAGTGGGGCAAAAGAGGTATTTAGTCAGCCACCAATTGTGCAAGTTCTCCCACTTAAAAATATGAGAGAGGCCTGTAATTCTCATCATAGGTACACTTCAACTATGAAAGACAAAATGAGAAAAAAAATCAAGAAAATCACATTGTAGGATTTTTAATGAATTTTTCTTGCAAATTATGGTGGAAAATAAGTATTTGGTCAATAACAAAAGTTTATCTCAATACTGTGTTATATATACCCCTTGTTATATACCCTTTGTAGTTATTTATAAATGTGAGAATATCTAGGTAAAATTTCGCAAATGTGGAATTAATAATAAATGGTTAACACTGTAAATGTCACCTGTCTCAATGCTCTACTACGACAACAATGTATTCCTACGCACCAACCAGGACATGGTGATGGATGACTGTGGCTGTAGATAAATTACATTAGGTGTGATGGCTGGTTGGTGTAGTGACCTTTAGAACAGTCTTTTTACCCATAATAACAACGTTATATTCATTGAGTCTCCTGTGATGAAAAGGCTTTGGTATTATTCAGACAGATGTTCCTTTCTCAGTTTGGTACAGGCAATACAGCTCTATCTAACACAGGGAGTTCAGATTTAAATTGACTTCCATATACAGATCTAGCGTGTCTCAGGTTCGATGCCGCTAGCTGGACGGTGTTTCTTCCGACACATTGGTGCGGCTGGCTTCCTGGTTAAGTGAGCAGTGTGTCAAGAAGCAGTGCGGCTTGGCAGGGTCGTGTTTTGCAGGACGCAAGGCTCTTGACCGTCGCCTCCCGAATCCTTAGAGGAGTTGCAGCGATGGGACAAGACTATAACTACTGAATTGGATATCACCAAAAAGGGGTACAATAACATAAACTTTGGCTCTTTAATCAATCTAGCATTTTGGATTTGAGCTCTACATTTTCATGCAAGGCAACAGTATAAAATCTCACCTCTTATTTGAGGGTATTTTCATACATATTGTATCTGTTTTACCATTTAAAAATGAATGCACCTTATAAATCATGTTCCCCCCCATTTGAAGAGGTCATAAGTATTTGGACAACTTCACTTGTATTGTATTAAAGGTAGTAACCCTTTAAATGTAATGTTAAATGATGTATGTAGATATTGGTTCCCTTACCCTGTAATTAGTCTATGAACTTCTCTTATGGGTGACTGCAGTCCACACTTTGATCTTGGTAATCACTGCCAACAAACAAGAGTGTTGTCATGTTCAGACAAAACACGTTACTTCCTTCAGCATGCGTGACTGTTGTGGAATAAAATGTTCAATATATTCAATATTTCCTTCAACATCCTCTGTGTTGTTGTGCTTATTGTTTAACCATTGATATGTTCTAGGTCATTTTGAAACCTTAAGGATCATCATGTACTGCTGAAGTGTCTACCAATAGTATGTCCATCTTTATGTGATAAATTACACTGGTCACTGTTCAAAACATTTATAAAGTATTAAGAAAAAATGCAATATATTTCCTTTAACATCCTCTGTGTTGTTGTGCTTATTGTTTAACCATTGATATGTTATCGGTCATTTTGGGATCTTAAGGAGCACCAGGTACTGCTGGATTATCTACCAATAGTATGTCCATCTTTTTGTGATAAATTACACTGGTCACTGTTCAAAACATTTATAAAGTATGAAGAAAGTATGTATAGTCCTCACTTTAAAGACTGGAAAACTACTTTACTAATGATCAGTACATGGTTTATAAGGATATTTATTAAACATCTTGTGCATCATTATTACATACTAAAGAAGTTGTTTATACATGTGGGAATAACTAGCTTGCTAAAACAAATGTGGGCGTAATGATACATGCATGATGAATAAACTATTTACTTATCCATTATTAATTATTTAGTGTATTACTCAATCACTATTTTCATTCACTCTAAACAGCTTCTGTGAAAGTTTCTCTGGTGTGACCCCTGACCTTGCAGCAGTGATGTAGTGAGAGTAGTGGTCGTGTTCTTAACCAGTATATTGAGGTTGAAGTGTCTACTGTACTGTGATCTCCTGCACTGTTGTGTTTAATGATTAATGCATATAGTAGTAATTTAAAATGTCATACCTAGGTGATTAACATTTAACAAATGTGGGCTTAATAAACAGTGAGCAAACTGTAAATACCTTACAAATGGTTTATTACTGAACATTATAAAGTGTTACACAACTGCATATTCTTGCATTTTACCATCAATTGCTTACACAATACACAATTGAGATAGACTTGGATGTCATCGAATATGCAGTATTGAACATTTCAGATCCACTACACTTGCTAATGGCATTGAGTCCCAATTGAGCCACTAGAGGGTAATGTTAGACAATATACAGAATGATTCATGACTTCCTCAAAATGTACTTTAAGAATAATTACATACTATTTACTGTATCATTAAATATCACGGAACAATCACAGACTTTGGTATTTGGAATATACAACCCAAAATGACTTCTTATGCCTTCTCCAAGCCATTCCAATCCAGCCTAATCATTTTGTATCAACAACACATCTTTCTATGATGACAACACAGAGAAGTATTGGTAAGTGAGAGTAATGGCGGAGTTCATAACCAGTATGTTGAGGTTGAAGTGTCTGCTGTGGTCTCCTGCACTGTTGTGTTTAATCATTAATGCATATAGTTATTTATACATGTCAGAATACCCAGGTGAGTAACATTTAGCAAATGTGGAACTAATAATAAATGGTGATCAAAATGTAAATGTCTTACAAATGGTTTATAACAACATTATAAAGTGTTACCAATAATTGCATATTCTTACATTTTAACATCAAGTACTTACACTTTAGTTAGACCTGGACGTTATCTGATATCTTGCAGTATTGTACCTTTCAACTTTACAGCGCTTGTTGCAGGCATTGTGTCCAAATTACACCACTAGAGGGAGATGTTAGACAATACATAGAATGACTCATGACATTCTTGAAATGATCTTTTAGAATACTTACATACTATTTATAATTTTGATATTTATTAGGATCCCCATTATCCACTGCAAAAGCATCAGCTCATCTTCCTGTGGTCCACATTAAATACCATGGGACATCAACAGGCTTTGATATTTGCAAAATACAACCCCAAAATTACTACAATGTATTTTATTAAACAAGCTTATACCTTCTCCAAGTCATTCCAATCCAATCCAGACAAATGATTTTGTATCAACTCCACATGTATTTATGATGACAACACTGAGATAAGTGAGTGTCAGTGTAATGTTACATGAAAGAAGAAATTACAACAATTTATAACATAACTATATCAACTTATGCTTGTCAAATTTAGGAATAAAACATAGTACTATGAATGCCATACCTTCAGAGTTATAATATGTTTAGCTGTCACTTTGAACCATGGATAAAAGAAAGCATAAATTATTGGATTAATTAAGGAATTAACAAGTGGAAGAAAACGGATGAAAAGTGATAAATTGTCACTTAAAAAAAAAAGAAAAAAAAGAAACAAATAGAGATGAATCCAACAAATGAAATAGTTGACAACAACAATAGAAAGAGTTTTTGCTGCTTTTTTCTCAGACTTCATTTGCCTGTCCAGTTTTAACAGCATTGCCACTGGCAGCCTCTTTGAAAACACCTTCTGGCCTGTGATCTGGCCACTCACAAAGATTTTCATATATAAAGCAAGTTATAATAATAGCGCACGGGACAACCATTGTAATTACAATATCAATTAACGTAACCCAATTTAAAGCTTTCTAAAATAACAACATTCCTTTAAACACCTACTTGGTACCTGTACATTTACAAAGTTTTTATAATAGCAGCACGGTAAATGATACAACAACACCAGGTAATGGATATACAACACATCATTCTTGTTATTGTTATTTTAGAGTGGTACAATAAGGGATCACACACAGCAACATAGCGGTCAATAGATATCAAGACCAAATTGCCCAGAGATAAAGAAGTACATAAAAAAGCCATATATAAATGAAACACGCAGAAATATTTCCCAAAACCCCAGCATGATTCCATTAATGCTACAGTTGTTACTGGTATCACAATCAGTCCCACCAGGAGATCTGCCACAGCCAGAGAGAGGATGAGCAGGTTGGTTTGAGTGTGGAGCTGCTTGAAGTGAGAGATGGAGATGATCACCAGTAGGTTCAAAAAATACTGTAACTGCTGAAATCAATGACAAGAAGATGTACAGTGTTATATAGATAGATGTCGATAGCAAAGCCTTTCTGCAAGAAGAGTTTCTGTCTTGAAAACAGTATTGAACTTCTTCATGTTCCTCCATTTGTAGAAAATGATCAAAAATGCTGAGGTCCCGATCCTGCTTGGTCCTGTGTGTGACCCTGTCAGGTCCGTCTTCTGACAAACTCCGAACTCTGCCTCTCTATTTATCCCTGAGTTACTGACAGAAACTCCACCCTCTCCGGAGTCTCTCTGCATGCAAACACACACTTGAGCACACAAATGAACAAATGGTTAGATAAACAAATAATTGATGATGTAATGTTTAACAGGATTGGATGTTCCTCTGCCCACCTAGCCTGTCCTTCAGTCTTAATGGTAGTTAGAGATGAGAGCAAAGGTACATTTTCTCAACTGATCATTTTAATGGAAAAATATATGGGGGAAAAATGGGAATATACAGTATGGGAGATGTTCTGGTCACTCAAAGGCTATTTTATATGGGAAATATG
>NW_025745698.1:0-12664 GCF_021184085.1 Oncorhynchus gorbuscha | reverse complement strand
GATTGGAGCTGCTCTTCCTCCCGGGGAAGGACTGCCCGTTCCATGATCTCGCCATCACGGTTGACAACTCCATTGTGTCCTCCTCCCAGAGCGCTAAGAACCTTGGCGTGATCCTGGACAACACCCTGTCGTTCTCAACTAACATCAAGGCGGTGGCCCGTTCCTGTAGGTTCATGCTCTACAACATCCGCAGAGTACGACCCTGCCTCACACAGGAAGCGGCACAGGTCCTAATCCAGGCACTTGTCATCTCCCGTCTGGATTACTGCAACTCGCTGTTGGCTGGGCTCCCTGCCTGTGCCATTAAACCCCTACAACTCATCCAGAACGCCGCAGCCCGTCTGGTGTTCAACCTTCCCAAGTTCTCTCACGTCACCCCGCTCCTCCGCTCTCTCCACTGGCTTCCAGTTGAAGCTCGCATCCGCTACAAGACCATGGTGCTTGCCTACGGAGCTGTGAGGGGAACGGCACCTCAGTACCTCCAGGCTCTGATCAGGCCCTACACCCAAATAAGGGCACTGCGTTCATCCACCTCTGGCCTGCTCGCCTCCCTACCACTGAGGAAGTACAGTTCCCGCTCAGCCCAGTCAAAACTGTTCGCTGCTCTGGCTCCCCAATGGTGGAACAAACTCCCTCACGACGCCAGGACAGCGGAGTCAATCACCACCTTCCGGAGACACCTGAAACCCCACCTCTTTAAGGAATACCTAGGATAGGATAAAGTAATCCTTCTCACCCCCCCTTAAAATATGTAGATGCACTATTGTAAAGTGGCTGTTCCACTGGATGTCATAAGGTGAATGCACCAATTTGTAAGTCGCTCTGGATAAGAGCGTCTGCTAAATGACTTAAATGTAATGTAATGTAAATGATTGGAGATGCTTAATGTGAGTCTGGAAGGAGAGTTTATTGTCTATCAAGACACCAGACACAGGTTAAGTGGATATAGGACTCGTTTTTACTGTGGATATAGATTATTTTGCAACTGTTTCCTCCATCATCTCCACAAGGTCATTTGCTGTTGTTCTGGGAATGATTTGCACTTTTCACACCACAGTACATTCATCTCTAGGAGACAGAACGCATCTCTTTCCTGAGCGGTATGATGGCTGTGTGCTCCCATGGTGTTTATACTTGCGTACTATTGTTTGTACATATGAATGTGGTATCTTCAGGCGTTTGGAAATTGTTCACAAGGATGAACCAGACTTGTTGATGTCTACAATTTTTTTCTGAAGTAATGGCTGATTTCTTTTGATTTTCCCATGATGTCAAGCAAAGAGGCACTGAGTTTGAAGGTAGGCCTTGAAATACATCCACAGGTACACCTCCAATTGACTCAAATGATGTCAATTAGCCTATCAGAAGCTTCTAAAGCCATGACATCATTTTTCTGGAATTTTCCAAGCTGTTTAAAGGCACAGTCAACTAAGCGCATATAAACTTCTGACCCCCTGGAATTGTGATACAATTAATTATAAGTGAAATAATCTGTCTGTAAACAATTGTTGGAAAAATTACTTGTGTCATGCACAAAGTAGATCCTAACCGACTTGCCAAAACTATAGCTTGTTAACAATACATTTGTGGAGTGGTTGAAAAACAAGTTTTAATGACTCCAACCTAAGTGTATGTAAACTTCCGACTTCAACTGTACAACCGATGCCAAGTAAAGCTAGCTAACTATAGCTTGCTAGCTATAACATCGGCTAGCTATGGATGCGATAAAGTTAGCTAACATAGATGGCAATCTCGTCATGTTTATGCTAGATGAACAACTTACGTTAAACTAACTAATTCTAACTTCAGGAATGTGTCAATTATGAAGGACCGCACAGTTTTTAAATCCTAAATTGGTGATCTTGCTAGCCAGATAGTTAGCTAGCTGATGTTTTCATTCAGGAACTAGAGGACAAGTAATTCGAGGCAGGACAAATCGCTCTTTCCCAACTGGTTTGATGGTATGAAATTTGACCATTATCTGATTAAAAAAGTAAGAAATGCTGCTTGCTGTGTTTTGCTCCATCTAGGCTTATTTGCTAGCTAGTCAAGTAATTTGTTGTTCATTGTAACATTGATTAATATATTGTTTCCTAGTCAATGACATGCATTCTGTTTCTGTCGATTTCCTTTGTCAGTTTCCTGCCCTTTGTCTTGTGGGTTGAGGGCAATGTTACCAGTTAAATAAAAGGCTACATTTTGTAATCATACTCTACAGACTTAACTTGAGCATAAAAGCACATGATATGAATCTCACTTTAATGTCATACACCTTGTCATGGGTGTCCATGCCTCCGTGGATTGAGCTCAGCCGTGGTCCATGTTTTTCTTGGGGAGAAAAGCAGATACTGCCACTGTGGAACTATATGACTGTCTGGCCTTGGACATCCGTGAAACCAGTAAGCTGGTGTGTATATTGATAGTGTACATTATTGTCATTCTAAGAACACAATATGTATTGTGTCAATGTGTCATTATAATAGATTTACTTTATCCTGTTGTTCTGATCCTGAGACCACATATGTGGTCTTTGTTAATTCATGGTGTCTATACTATGTGTTGGTACCAATATCATGGACTGGGTGCTGCTCTAAGGCTTCACCACATGCGTTGAGAGACTACAAATATAATGCTATTTGAGACCACGTCTCTTTCTTAATTGTCATTCCTAATTGTGTTCTCGGGCGCCGAAGGCATGGATGTCGATGAAGGCAGCCCCCAGCACCTCTCTGATTCAGAGGGGTTGGGTTAAGTGCAGAAGACACATTTCAGTTGAAGGCATGGATGTCGATGAAGGCAGCCCCCAGCACCTCTCTGATTCAGAGGGGTTGGGTTAAGTGCAGAAGACACATTTCAGTTGAAGGCATGGATGTCGATGAAGGCAGCCCCCAGCACCTCTCTGATTCAGAGGGGTTGGGTTAAGTGCAGAAGACACATTTCAGTTGAAGGCATTCAGTTGTACAACTGACGAGGTCTCCCCCCTTTTCCTTTCCCTTTTTTTTGAGATTCCTCTGACATTTTTCTCACATGTTTTTTGTTGTTGTCAAGGAGGTGAGGAAAACAGGAAATACAGTTGAGAAAGAGCCACGGTCTGGGATAAGACAATAGCCTATGTAGTCTCTCAACTCAAGAGGTTAAGATGCACCACTGAGTACAGACTCTTGTTGGTTACGTTGATGTAGAAGTGGAAGTGATTAAACACAAAAGTTAAAGGGCACCTTGCTTTGTACACGTGTAAGACAGGTGAGCAAACCCTGCCAGTGTGCAATGGATAATGTCGAAAATAAAATCGGTATTTATCTGTCATTTTAAGATGGTTAGTCTCGGTCAGGTCTTGTTTGTCTACATTTAAACGTGTCTTGGTCTCGACACATGGGGGCTTGAAAGCTGGGGGGTTGAAAGCTGAAACAGTGCGACTGGCTGCCCCGTGTGCAAATGTTATTGTTTTTTGTCTTGAGGAAATTAGCATATAACTGCATGAAGCCAACATTTTTATAAAACCTTTTAAAACTGTTGCACTGCTTCCTCATCACCTAAGGCTTGTGTGCATTGTAGACATGTATTTTAGGTGGTCTGACAAACAATGAGAAAGGGCCTTCAGGAGACCACCATGTGGAACTTCCTGACATAGCGACCAGACATTGTTACATTGTTGTTTCGGTGAGAGGCAGCCGCTGTCTTAAGCCTAGAGGTATAGTGCCCTTCATAATATTTAGCATTTTAGTAAATCTATACCCTTTACCTAGCCCTGGCTGTGCATCTGGGGGCAGATCTTTGATGTTGATGGCAAAATGAGTCAATAATTGGGGTGGATGTGCTTTCACTGGTTGCATCTCTCTGTCACTCAGACACTCACTCAAAACACACACACACGCACACAGCCTCTGAGCGCTGCCTCCTCGCTTTGAAAACCGTTTGTTTTCAAATTCAAACAGCAGGTCTCAACCCCCTGGGGAAAAGAACTTGTGTGATAACCAATCAGCGCAAATGCTGGAAATCTGAGTGCACGTTCTCGCCTAATGTTCTAATGAGAAAGAGAAAAAAGGAGAATTGGGTATTTAAGGTTATGTTATACCACAGGGTCAGGATCTCAGTCTAGAGATCAGCCTAGCACTTTTTGGTCCTAGTTATTCTCAAGAGGTGCTTGAATTATTTCATTTTTTTCTATTAAATTGTACTTGCACAAATAGTCTGGCCCCTGGACGACGACAGTGATGAGAATGTTGACGAATGCCCAACAGATGCAAAATGCCTGACAACTGGATACCTCCGGCAGTTTTTTGAAAACGAGAATCAAGTTCAATAACTATGTAGACATTCAGTTTTGCTATAATAGTAGTGTGTACTATAAAAAAGTACAAACTACTAAAGTAGTGGAATGATTTTGTTCTGTTCATTATTAGCTTTAAGAGACATGCTAATGAGGCTCCTCAAATTCTGGGTTGGGTGGAAGATCCTGACTCAATCAGTGAAGGTTACAGTGAATGATGGCAGCCTTCCAAAAGCCTCAACATGCTTCCAGACCCTCCGCCTACCAGGGCACCATCACCAGTACATTCTGTAAAGACTGGATTTCTTCAATCAGCATAGCAGACACATGGTTAGTTTAGGAACCAAAATCTACCAAACAAATAGTTGGGGAGTGACTTGGGACCGGACGTAAGTGAGATTAAAAAATCCAGAAAATCACACTGTAGGAATTTTTAATGAATTTATTTGCAAATTATGGTGGAAAATAAGTATTTGGTCACCTATAAACAATAATTATTTCTGGCTCTCACAGACCTGTAACTTCTTCTTTAAGAGGCTCCTCTGTCCTCCACTCGTTACCTGTATTTATGGCACCTGTTTGAACTTGTTATCAGTATAAAGGACACCTGTCCACAACCTCAAACAGTCACACTCCAAACTCCACTATGGCCAAGACCAAAGAGCTGTCAAAGGACACCAGAAACAAAATTGTAGACCTGCACCAGGCTGGGAAGACTGAGTCTGCAATAGGTAAGCAGCTTGGTTTGAAGAAATCAACTGTGGGAGCAATTATTAGGAAATGGAAGACATATAAGACCACTGATAATCTCCCTCGATCTGGGGCTCCACGCAAGATCTCAGCCCGTGCGGTCTTGATCACAAGAACGGTGAGCAAAAATCCCAGAACCACACGGGGGGACCTAGTGAATGACCTGCAGAGAGCTGGGACCAAAGTAACAAAGCCTACCATCAGCAAGGGCATTGAAGATTAAACATGGCTGGGTCTTTCAGCATGACAATGATCCCAAACACACCGCCCGGGCAACGAAGGAGTGGCTTCGTAAGAAGTATTTCAAGGTCCTGGAGTGGCCTAGCCAGTCTCCAGATCTCAACCCCATAGAAAATCTTTGGAGGGAGTTGAAAGTCAATGTTGCCCAGCAACAGCCCCAAAACATCACTGCTCTAGAGGAGATCTGCATGGAGGAATGGGCCAAAATACCAGCAACAGTGTGTGAAAGCCTTGTGAAGACTTACAGAAAACGTTTGACCATCGTCATTGTCAACAAAGGGTATATAACAAAGTATTGAGATAAACTGTTGTTATTGACCAAATACTTATTTTCCACCATAATTTGCAAATAAATTCATAAAAAATCCTACAATGTGATTTTCTGGATTTTTTCTCTCATTTTGTCTGTCATAGTTGAAGTGTACCTATGATGGAAATTACAGGCCTCTCTCATCTTTTTAAGTGGGAGAACTTTTTCCCCACTGTATGTGCCTCGACACAATCCTGTCATGGAGCTCTATGGACAGTTCCTTTGATCTCGTGGCTTTGTTTTTGCTCTGACATGCACTGTCAACTGTGGGACCTTATATAGACAGGTGTGTGTCTTTCCAGATCATGTCCAATCAATTGCATTTACCACAGGTGGACTCCAATCAAGTTGTACTGTGATATTAGCAAACATTTAACAGAAATCTGTTTTTGCTTTGTCATTATGGGGTATTGTGTGTAGATTGATGAGGGGGAAAAGAACTATTAATCAATTTAGAAAAGGCTGTAACGGATTTCATCCTCTTCGTCTGAAGAGGTGTAGCAAGGATCGGACCAATACACAGCGAGGTAAGTGTCCATGTTTTAATGGAAAAGACTGAACATGACACAAATACAAAATAACAAAGTGAAATGTAAACTAAACAGTCCCGTGTGGCACAAACACTGACACAGGAAACAATCACCCACAAAATACCCAAAGAAGATGGCTGCCTAAATATGGTTCCCAATCAGAGACAACGATAAACACCTGCCTCTAATTGAGAACCAATCTAGGCAACCATAGACCTATATAAACACCTAGCTGGACAAAACCCCATAAATCTACAAAAAAACATAGACAGTACAAACACCCTAGATGAGACAAAAACACACATATCGCCCATGTCACACCCTGACCTAACCAAAATAATAAAGAAAACAAAGAATACTAAGGTCAGGGCGTGACAGTAACGTATCAATGTGGAAAAAGTTAATGGGTCTGAATACTTTCCGAAGGCGCTTTATGTTGAATATACACACGGATTGTGATAAACATATTTACAGAGTTAAGAAACAAATCTCACTCCATACTTCTTCCCCTGGAAATGTGTGCTGCCTGCATGCTTTCTTGCAGTGACTGTTTTGTGTGAGTGAGTGTGTGGTTTTAAAACAAAGGGTAGCCTACTAGTTGATAGCTGCTCTGAATCTCTGATGCTCTATTCAAAGCATTCAAGGAAGAGTGTCTTTGAGAATGACCATTAAAAATGTTTGATCCCTGGGTAAATACCGTAAGGTTGCAAAATTCTGGGAACTTTAATATTAAATTCACTGGTTTTCCAGAATCCTGGATGGAGGAATCCGGATTTCCTGCTTATTCCCTCCTGATTCCGGGAACGTCCCAGAATTTTGCAACTCTTAACTATAAGTATTGAAGCTCCTCATATGAACAAAGGAAAGCGGGAGAAGAGGGAGGAGGGAGGAGGGAGGGAGGGGAATGTGGGGCAGCTAAGGTGAAGGGAGGAGAAGACAGCGTGAAATGGAGTGAGACAGACAGAAGACATATGCTCTGAATGTAAATCAGCTTAGCTTAGCCGCCCAGTCCCATCAACCCCCTAGCTGCCTCCCCCTCTCCCCCACCCCCCTTTCCTCCTCCAGCATCCTCAATCTCCAAAACTGGATCTCAGTAAGTCTATACACAGCTGTTCCCCTTCCACACTCCTCGCTAGAACAATAAGCACCCCGTCCTCCTCCCCCAGTCCACTCTCCTGCTCCTTAGCTTTATCCTCTAAGGAGCTATAGCTTCAGCAGCTTCCTCTGCATTACGCCAACCAGCCGGAGGGAGGGTGGAGACAGGTTAGTTGTGAGTGAGTGTGTGTGTTTGTGTACATGCAATGTGGTCTACAGTACAATGGATGGATTTAGGTCTAGGTCAGGGCTCTCCGACCTGTTCCTGGAGACCTACCGTCCTGTTGGTTTTCAATCCAACCCCTGTTGTAACCAACTGGTTCACCTTATCAACCAGCTAATTACTAGAATCAGGTGAACTCAATTAGGGTTGGAGAGAACCTACAGGACAGTAGCTCTCCAGGAACAGGGTTGGAGAGCCCTGGTCTAGGTCTTCACACTGCAGTGTATGTATTTTTATTTGTCTTAAATTGTTTAATTCTTGTGGTTGCTAAGATAGGTTGTGTTTGTGTTTTCTAGGATTCTAGGGGTGTTCGTGAAGTGGTTTTTGAGTGAATGAATGTGCCACTGTTTTAGTGAACATGTGAGTATGATGTCATGTTTTGTCTTATATTGTCTTGTCATTTTGCTTTCCCTTCTGTTCGTTTCCCCCTGCTGGTCTTATTAGGTTCGTTCCCTTTTTTCTCACTCCCGCCAAGTCGCTTTTGGGTCCTCATTCACCTGCATAACAGAAGGATCCGACCAAGAATGGACCCAGCGACTACAGATTATCGTAACACTGCCGTCGAGATCCAAGGAGCCATGCTCGGCAGACACGAGCAGGAATTGTCTGCTGCTCGTCATGCCGTTGAGAACCTGGCCGCTCAGGTTTCCGACCTCTCTGGACAGTTCCAGAGTCTTCGTCTCGTGCCACCTGCTACTTCCTGGTCTGCCGAGCCTCCGGAACCTAGGGTTAATAACCCACCTTGTTACTCCGGGCAGCCCACGGAGTGCCGCTCCTTTCTCACCCAGTGTGATATTGTGTTCTCTCTCCAACCCAACACATACTCTAGAGAGAGAGCTCGGGTTGCTTACGTCATATCACTCCTTACTGGCCGGGCTCGAGTGGGGCACAGCTATCTGGGAGGCAAGGGCTGATTGTTCTAACAATTACCTGAACTTTAAAGAGGAGATGATTCGGGTTTTTGATCGTTCAGTTTTTGGTAGGGAGGCTTCTAGGGCCCTGGCTTCCCTATGTCAAGGTGATCGATCCATAACGGATTACTCTATAGAGTTTCGCACTCTTGCTGCCTCTAGTGACTGGAACGAGCCGGCGCTGCTCGCTCGTTTTCTGGAGGGACTCCACGCAGAGGTTAAAGATGAGATTCTCTCCCGGGAGGTTCCTTCCAGTGTGGACTCTTTGATTGCACTCGCCATCCGCATAGAACGACGGGTAGATCTTCGTCACCAAGCTCGTGGAAGAGAGCTCGCATTAACGGTGTTTCCCCTCTCCGCATCGCAACCATCTCCCTCCTCTGGCTCAGAGACTGAGCCTATGCAGCTGGGAGGTATTCGCATCTCGACTAAGGAGAGGGAACGGAGGATCACCAACCGCCTGTGCCTCTATTGCGGACTTGCTGGACATTTTGTCAATTCATGTCCAGTAAAAGCCAGAGCTCATCAGTAAGCGGAGGGCTACTGGTGAGAGCTACTACTCAGGTCTCTCCATCAAGATCCTGTACTACTATGTCGGTCCATCTTCGCTGGACCGGTTCGGGTGCTACATGCAGTGCCTTGATAGACTCTGGGGCTGAGGGTTATTTTATGGACGAAGCATGGGCTTGGAAACATGACATTCCTCTCAGACAGTTAGGGAAGCCTACGCCCATGTTCGCCTTAGATGGTAGTCATCTCCCCAGTATCAGATATGAGACACTACCTTTAACCCTCACAGTATCTGGTAACCACAGTGAGACTATTTCCTTTTTGATTTTTCGTTCACCTTTTACACCTGTTGTTTTGGGTCATCCCTGGCTAGTATGTCATAATCCTTCTATTAATTGGTCTAGTAATTCTATCCTATCCTGGAACGTTTCTTGTCATGTGAAGTGTTTAATGTCTGCTATCCCTCCCGTTTCTTCTGTCCCCATTTCTCAGGAGGAACCTGGCGATTTGACAGGAGTGCCCGAGGAATATCATGATCTGCGCACGGTCTTCAGTCGGTCCAGAGCCAACTCCCTTCCTCCTCATCGGTCGTATGATTGTAGTATTGATCTCCTTCCGGGGACCACTCCTCCTCGGGGTAGACTATACTCTCTGTCGGCTCCCGAACGTAAGGCTCTCGAGGATTATTTGTCTGTGTCTCTTGACGCCGGCACCGTAGTGCCTTCTTCTTCCCCTGCCGGGGCGGGGGTTTTTTTTGTTAAGAAGAAAGACGGTACTCTGCGCCCCTGCGTGGATTATCGAGGGCTGAATGACATAACGGTTAAGAATCGTTATCCGCTTCCCCTTATGTCATCAGCCTTCGAGATTCTGCAGGGAGCCAGGTTCTTTACTAAGTTGGACCTTCGTAACGCTTACCATCTCGTGCGCATCAGAGAGGGGGACGAGTGGAAAACGGCGTTTAACACTCCGTTAGGGCATTTTGAGTATCGGGTTCTGCCGTTTGGTCTCGCTAATGCTCCAGCTGTTTTTCAGGCATTAGTTAATGATGTTCTGAGAGACATGCTGAACATCTTTGTTTTTGTCTACCTTGACGATATCCTGATTTTTCACCGTCACTCGAGATTCATGTTCAGCACGTTCGACGTGTACTCCAGCGCCTTTTAGAGAATTGTCTCTACGTGAAGGCTGAGAAGTGCTCTTTTCATGTCTCCTCCGTCACTTTTCTCGGTTCTGTTATTTCCGCTGAAGGCATTCAGATGGATCCCGCTAAGGTCCAGGCTGTCAGTGATTGGCCCGTTCCAAGGTCACGTGTCGAGTTGCAGCGCTTTCTAGGTTTCGCTAATTTCTATCGGCGTTTCATTCGTAATTTCGGTCAAGTTGCTGCCCCTCTCACAGCTCCTACTTCTGTCAAGACGTGTTTTAAGTGGTCCGGTTCCGCCCAGGGAGCTTTTGATCTCCTCAAGAAACGTTTTACGTCCGCTCCTATCCTCGTTACTCCTGACGTCACTAAACAATTCATTGTCGAGGTTGACGCTTCAGAGGTAGGCGTGGGAGCCATTCTATCCCAGCGCTTCCAGTCTGACGATAAGGTTCATCCTTGCGCTTATTTTTCTCATCGCCTGTCGCCATCGGAACGCAACTATGATGTGGGTAACCGCGAACTGCTCGCCATCCGCTTAGCCCTAGGCGAATGGCGACAGTGGTTGGAGGGGGCGACCGTTCCTTTTGTCGTTTGGACAGACCATAAGAACCTTGAGTACATCTGTTCTGCCAAACGACTTAATGCACATCAAGCTCGTTGGGCATTGTTTTTCGCTCGTTTCGAGTTTGTGATTTCTTACCGTCCGGGTAGTAAGAACACCAAGCCTGATGCCTTATCCCGTCTCTTTAGTTCTTCTGTGGCTTCTACTGATCCCGAGGGGATTCTTCCTTATGGGCGTGTTGTCGGGTTGACAGTCTGGGGAATTGAAAGACAGGTTAAGCAAGCACTCACGCACACTGCGTCGCCGCGCGCTTGTCCTAGTAACCTTCTTTTCGTTCCTGTTTCTACTCGTCTGGCTGTTCTTCAGTGGGCTCACTCTGCCAAGTTAGCTGGTCATCCCGGCGTTCGAGGTACTCTTGCTTCTATTCGCCAGCGCTTTTGGTGGCCTACTCAGGAGCGTGACACGCGCCGTTTCGTGGCTGCTTGTTCGGACTGCGCGCAGACTAAGTCAGGTAACTCTCCTCCTGCCGGTCGTCTCAGACCGCTTCCCATTCCTTCTCGACCATGGTCTCACATCGCCTTAGACTTCATTACCGGTCTGCCTTTGTCTGCGGGAAGACTGTGATTCTTACGGTTGTCGATAGGTTCTCTAAGGCGGCACATTTCATTCCCTCGCTAAGCTTCCTTCCGCTAAGGAGACGGCACAAATCATCATCGAGAATGTGTTCAGAATTCATGGCCTCCCGTTAGACGCCGTTTCAGACAGAGGTCCGCAATTCATGTCACAGTTTTGGAGGGAGTTCTGTCGTTTGATTGGTGCGTCCGTCAGTCTCTCTTCCGGGTTTCATCCCCAGTCTAACGGTCAAGCAGAAAGGGCCAATCAGACGATTGGTCGCATACTACGCAGCCTTTCTTTTAGAAACCCTGCGTCTTGGGCAGAACAGCTCCCTGGGCAGAATACGCTCACAACTCGCTTCCTTCGTCTGCTACCGGGTTATCTCCGTTTCAGAGTAGTCTGGGTTACCAGCCTCCTCTGTTCTCATCCCAGCTTGCCGAGTCCAGCGTTCCCTCCGCTCAAGCGTTTGTCCAACGTTGTGAGCGCACCTGGAGGAGGGTGAGGTCTGCACTTTGCCGTTACAGGGCACAGACTGTGAGCCGCCAATAAACGTAGGATTAAGAGTCCTAGGTATTGTTGCGGCCAGAGAGTGTGGCTTTCCACTCGTAACCTTCCCCTTACGACAGCTTCTCGTAAGTTGACTCCGCGGTTCATTGGTCCGTTCCGTGTCTCCCAGGTCGTCAATCCTGTCGCTGTGCGACTGCTTCTTCCGCGACATCTTCGTCGCGTCCATCCTGTCTTCCATGTCTCCTGTGTCAAGCCCTTTCTTCGCACCCCCGTTCGTCTTCCCTCCCCCCCGTCCTTGTCGAGGCGCACCTATTACAAGGTACGTAGGATCATGGACATGCGTTCTCGGGGACGGGGTCACCAATACTTAGTGGATTGGGAGGGTTACGGTCCTGAGGAGAGGAGTTGGGTTCCGTCTCGGGACGTGCTGGACCGTTCGCTGATTGATGATTTCCTCCGTTGCCGCCAGGATTCCTCCTCGAGTGCGCCAGGAGGCGCTCGGTGAGTGGGGGGGTACTGTCATGTTTTGTCTTATATTGTCTTGTCATTTTGCTTTCCCTTCTGTTCGTTTCCCCCTGCTGGTCTTATTAGGTTCGTTCCCTTTTTCTCTCTCCCTCCCTCTCTCTCCTCTCTCTATCGTTCCGTTCCTGCTCCCAGCTGTTCCTATTCTCCTACTCAATCATCTAGTCTTTTCACACCTGTTCCCTATCTTGCCCTCTGATTAGAGTCCCTATTTCTCCCCTTGTTTTCCGTTTCTGTCCTGTCGGATCCTTGTATATTGTTCGCCGTGCTGTGTCTTTGTCTCGCCCTGTCGTGTCTTGTTTCCCTCAGATGCTGCGTGTGAGCAGGTGTCTGAGTCTGCTACGGTCGGTGCCTTCCCGAGGCAACCTACAGTTAATGGTCGAGTCTCCAGTCTGTCCTCGTCACTACGAGTGGAATTAAGTTTTTATGTTTTGTTTTCTGCTCTGATTGTCCAGGAGTATTGCCTATTTCCTTTACT
>NW_025745697.1:0-12669 GCF_021184085.1 Oncorhynchus gorbuscha | reverse complement strand
CTCCTTGGGATGTTTAAAGCTTGGGAAATCTTTTTGTATCCAAATCCGGCTTTAAACTTCTTCACAATAGTATCTCGGACCTGCCTGGTGTGTTCCTTGTTCTTCATGATGCTCTCTGCGCTTTTAACGGACCTCTGAGACTATCACAGTGCAGGTGCATTTATACGGAGACTTGATTACACACAGGTGGATTGTATTTATCATCATTAGTCATTTAGGTCAACATTGGATCATTCAGAGATCCTCACTGAACTTCTGGAGAGAGTTTGCTGCATTGAAAGTAAAGGGGCTGAATAATTTTGCACGCCCAATTTTTCAGTTTTTGATTTGTTAAAAAAGTTTGAAATATCCAATAAATGTTGTTCCACTTCATGATTGTGTCCCACTTGTTGTTGATTCTTCACAAAAAAATACAGTTTGATATCTTTATGATTGAAGCCTGAAATGTGGCAAAAGGTTACAAAGTTCAAGGGGGCCGAATACTTTCGCAATGCACTGTATATATCAATACCTAATAACTTCTCCTATTAGTTATTATGCCCGTCAGCTAGTAGTCACTTGGAAACTAGTATTGGTATATTTTTTGACTCCTTTAAAAATATATTATTGTCCACACAATGAAATATTATTTCGTGCAATCACTTTAACCCTGACCTTTAGTTCACCAGGCTGCTGATTATTACGCACCTGTCACAATCGTCACGCGCACCAGCGCTTCATGACACTCACCTGGACTCCATCGCCTCGTTGATTATCTTCCCTATATCTGTCACTCCCCTTGGTTCTTTCCTCAGGTGTTATTGACTCTGTTCCATGTCAGTGCGTTGTTCATGTTCCTTGTTTTCTGTTCCAATTTATTTATTAAACATATTCACTCCCTGTACTTGCTTCCCGTCCGCATTCGTTACACTTTTTTCATTTACAGATAGCCAGGGGCATGCTCCAACACTCCAACAACGAAGCATGTGTTTAGTGAGTCCTTCAGATCAGAGGCTCACTTTTCCTGTCCTGCTAAGCATTCAAATGTAACATGTACTTTTGGGTGTCAGGGAAAATGTATGGAGTAAAAAGTACATAATTTTCTTTTGGAATGTAGCAAAGTAAAATTTGTCAAAAGTAAATAGTAGTCAAGTACAGATACTCCAAAAATGACTTAAGTAGTACTTTCAAGTATTTTTACTTAAGTACTTTACACCACTGCACACACACACATACACACCAGCAATCACATGCACACACTCACACACCTCTAAGAGTGATTACATTCCCGGAATTCCATCTCCAGTCGAAGATTTGAGTTTGTTCCATGTTGAGATTGGAGTTTCCGGGGAAGTGGTGCTCCAAGGTGAGACTGATAGAGGATAATTACCAGTGTTGGGAAGTAGTAAACTACATGTAGTTTCTTTATCGGCATCAGACCTGCCTAATTCACACTTGAAACATAGTTTTTAGTGTTTAATAGGCTAAATTAAACATTCTGCTGACCTACTGTATGACCCCAAAGTTATCTGTTGTAATTTGCAGTCACTTGGTTGTTCTGCATCAATGATTTATTTTGTCATTGTAACGCTCTTCGCTTGTCTGATGATGAGGAATAGGAATCATCGGACCAACACGCAGCGTGGTAAGTGTTCATAGTAAATTTAATTAAATAAACTGAACCCTGAATGACAAAAGCAACAAAGAGAGTGAATGACATGAAACAGTCCTGTAATGTGAAAACACAAAAACAGAAAATAACTACCCCTACAAACACAGGTGGGAACAGGCTACCTAAGTATGGTTCTCAATCAGAGACAACGATTGACAGCTGCCTCTGATTGGGAACCATACCAGGCCAAACATAGAAATACAACACACAGAACAAAAATATAGAACACCCACCCCAACTCACGCCCTGACCAGACCAAAATAGAGACATAAAAAAGGAACTAAGGGCAGGACGTGGACAGTACCACCCCCAAAGGTACGGACCCTGTCGCAAACCTGAACCTAGGGGAGAGTCACCAGGTGGGCCTCTCACCGCGGTGGCGGCCCTGGTGGAACGTGGACCCTGGAGTGGCGACCCCGGCGACCCTCAGGAGGGGCGCTCTAGCAGCTCCGGACAGGAGGGTAGGCTCTGGCAGCTGGACAGGAGGGTAGGCTCTGGCAGCCCGACAGGAGGGCGGCTCTGGCAGCTCCAGACAGACAGGCGGCTCTGGCAGCTCCGGACAGGAGGGTTGCTCTGGCGGATCCGGACTGGAGGCAGACTTTGTTCTGGGGGAGGGCACAGGACTCACTAGGCTGGGGAGGCCTACAGGCGACCTCCTCCTTGGCCGAGGCACCGGATGCACTGGGCCATGGAGGCGCACTGGAGAACTCGAGCAACAAGCCTGCACAACCCGTCCTGGCTGGAAACCCCCTGTAGCCCGGCAAGTGCGGAGAGTTGGAACAGGCCACACTGGGCTGTGCTGGCGAACAGGAGACACCGTGCGTAGGGCTGGTGCCGTACAACCCGTCCGAGGAGACGCCCTGGAGACCAGATGCGCTGAGTTTGGCTTCATCCTCCTGTTTCGATGCCCACTCTAGCCCGGCCGATTCGAGGAGCTGCGATGTAACGTACCGGGCTGTGAACGTGCACTGGAGACACTGTGCGCTCCACCGCATAACACGGTGCCTGACCAGTACGATGCTCCACCCGATAAGCACCAGGAGTTGGCTCAGTTCTCCTACGTGACGCCGCCACTCTCCCCGTGTGCCACCTACCCGTGCACTTTTCCTCGAGCCAACCCAACGTAGCGTCGCCGCGCCGCTCTTGGCTGCCTCCAGCTCCTCTTTAGGACTACGATACTCTCCCGGGTGTGCCCATGGTCCCTTGCCATCCAAGATTTCCTCCCATGTCCGAGTCCATTCTTCCACACTGCTTGGTCCTTTGGTGGTGGGTAGTTCTGTAACGGCTCTCCTCTTTGTCTGATGATGAGGAATAGGAATCATCGGACCAACACACTAGCGTGGTAAGTGTTCATAGTAAATTTAATTAAATAAACTGAACACTGAATGACCAAAAAACAACAGAGAGAGTGAACGACACCAAACAGTCCTGTAAGGTGAAAAATAACAAAACAGGAAACAACTACCCACAAACACAGATGGGAACAGGCTATCTAAGTATGGACAACGATTAACAGCTGCCTCTGATTGGGAAACATACCAGGCCAAACACATAGAAATACAACACACAGAACAAAACATAGAATGCCCACCCCAACTCACACCCTGACCAAACCAAAATAGAGACATAAAAAAGGAACTAAGGTCAGGACGTGACAGTCATAGTACAGCTCTCTACTTAAACTTTGAGTGGAGAGTTTGAACAATCAGACCTAAGCTTACCAGAACCTGGATAATACCTTTATAATAACTTGAGTGGTATCAACAAAGATGGCGTGGGATGTAAAGGATTGAATCTGTGAATCAGGTGGTCACGTTTACTGAAGAGCAGCTTATTATCAAAACATTTCACTCAATATTTTCTGTTTTGAGGGCTAAATCACTGTCTCGTTTTACTTGTGTCTTCAACTTTGGGTTGGTTTCTAGGGCCCAACTCTCCTGTAGCACCACATTTCCCATTGATAGCTTTTTTGGCACGCAACCAAATCTAAGAGCATTTCACTAAAGAACAAAAAGAGGACACTTTTTAACATGAAAGCTTCAACATAAAGGCTTGAAAGCGGAGAGAGAGCGATGGAGGCAGAGGTATGAAGGAGGATGTGGAGAGAGAGAGTGCTCTTTAAAATATAATGATGGATGGTGACTGAGTGGATGGATGTAGAGAGGTAAAAAGGAGAGAAGAAGAGAGGAGAGGAAAAGAACAAGAGAGGACATGATAAAGAGCAAGAGAGGACAGGATAAAGAGGAGGGATGACAGGATAAATAGCTAGAGAGGACATGATAAAAAGGGAGGAGGACAGGATAAAGAGGGAGGGAGGACAGGATAAAGAGGAGGGATGACAGGATAAATAGCTAGATGATAAAAAGGAGGGAGGACAGGATAAAGAGGGGGAGGACTAAAGAGGGAGGATGACCAGATAAATAGCTAGAGGACATGATAAAGAGGGAGGGAGGACAGGATTAAGAGGGACAGAGGACAGGATTAAGAGGGACAGCGGACAGGATAAAGAGACAAGAGGACAGGATAAAGAGGAAGAGAGGACAGGATAAAGAGGAAGGGATGACCAGATAAATAGCTAGAGAGGACATGATAAAGAGGGAGGGAGGACAGGATTAAGAGGGACAGAGGACAGGATTAAGAGGGACAGAGGACAGGATTAAGAGGGACAGAGGACAGGATTAAGAGGGACAGCGGACAGGATAAAAGAGACAAGAGGACAGGATAAAGAGGAAGAGATGACAGGATAAAGAGGAAGAGAGGACAGGATAAAGAGGAAGAGAGGACAGGATAAAGAGACAAGAGGACAGGATAAAGAGGAGAGAGGACAGGATAAAGAGGGAGAGAGGACAGGATAAAGAGGAAGAGAGAGGATAAAGAGGGAGGATAAAGAGGGAGAGAGGACAGGATAAAGAGGAGAGAGGACAGGATAATGAGGGAGAGGACAGGAAAAGAGGGAGAGAGGACAGGATAAAGAGGGAGAGAGGACAGGTTAATAAAGAGGGAGATAAAGAGGACAGGATAAAGAGGGAGAGAAGACAGGATAAAGAGAAAAGAGGACAGGATAAAGAGGGAGAGAGGACAGGATAAAGAGGGAGAGAGGACAGGATAAAGAGAAAATAGGACAGGATAAGGAGGGAGGGAGGACAGGATAAATAAGAGAGAACTGATAAAGGGGGAGAGAGAGGACAGGATAAAGGGAGAGAGGACAGGATAACGGGGGAGAGAGGACAGGATAAAGAGGGAGAGAGGACAGGATAAACAGGGAGAGAAAGGATAAACAGGAGAAGACAGGATAAAGGGGGAGACAGGATAAAGGGGAGGAGGACAGGATAAAGAGGGAGAGAGGACAGGATAAAGAGGGAGGGAGAGGACAGGATAAAGAGGGAGAGGGACAGGATAAAGGAGAGGACAGGATAAGGAGGAGGGAGGACAGGATAAAGATAAAGGGGAGGGAGAGAGGACAGGATGATAAAAATCGGGGCTGATGGAAGGACCAGGTGGAGGAGATTTATAAATAAGATGGTCCCTGACATACTCAAGCACACTGACAACATTCCAACAACGTACACACACACACACACACACACACACACACACACACACACACACACACACACACACACACACACACACACACACACACACACACACACACACACACACACACACAGACATTACTTGCAACACTTACTGAGACACATCAACACACACGCACACACCTCTCAGTCTCAACTCTCAGTAACAAAATTGTGTGAAATTATTCACGTTTCCATCCACAGTTCTTATGCTAGTAAAGCACGAAAGCTGTGATGGAAACAGGCAGTTTCGGTACAATTTTATAAATGGCAACAGATGATTTGTTTGTTTGACTTGGTGGGATCTTCTTGTGTCTGTAAAATAAATTATGCAAGAAATGGTGGTGGAAACGCCTTTATGCGCAAATAATTACAGCATATAATAATCATTATATCAAAGTTTACTGATATAGTGTGTGTTCATCCCACTATGACTCGGGAAGCATGCAGTTTATTAGGCTACAGATGTGACAATACAGAGGTGGATGCAAGATGCAAGCAACGATGGTTTAATGAATACAGTTTACAGCAGCAACAGGACAGACAGACTGTACTCAGACAGAATCCGACCCAGGGACTAGGGCGCATCTTCCGAAGATAGCGTGCTGAGAAATCCAGGGGAGTGTGTCCGGATGGGTAGGAAGGAGCACAGCAGATAATCCACACAAGGGCGGCGAGAGATGAGCACGGACACACGACACAACCTCAGGGAAGTAACAATGATCTGACAACAAGAAACACTGGTTACAGAACATATAAAGGGAAGATAAGTGGTTCCAGCTGGCGCAGAAAATCAGGCCGAGATTGGGAACCACGCCCACACAAACATGGGAGAGAGAGAGAGAGAGAGAGAGAGAGAGAGAGAGAGAGAGAGAGAGAGAGAGAGAGAGAGAGAGAGAGAGAGAGGGAGGCAGTGGATTCATGAATCGTGACAACAGATGAAATAAGATGTTCTTCACGGGGTGGTGAAAGTGGACGGTGATGAGCTTGATGCTCCTTCCCAATAAATATTCAGGGTCTTATTCTGGTGACTGATCCATGATAATCTCATCATGTAGACACACTTTACAGCCTAGTCACACTGTATCTGCCAGCTATATGCTAGAGAGCATGTGTCAAGACCAGAGTAGGCACATTTAAAGCTTCAGTTTCTGTAACAAACCTATCGGCAGAGTTGAAAATGCCATGGAAACACACTGAATATTAGGTTTTTATCTGATACATGAAAAGGTCATTTTTTGGTGTACTATGTAATCACGCACTTGTTTTTGTCCACGACAAGTCAGTTTGGTGGAGATGCACATATTGTCGTTACGTGGATTTTAGAATTTTTTCATGAAAATCTGTCACCAATTGGATGGAAACCTAGCAACAGTGACACAGAATCTACCTCACATATTTATCATCATTCTCCTACCACTCCTCTCTCCCTCCTTCTCTCTAGGGTATCTCACTCTCCCTCCTCTATACAGTATCTCACTCTCCCTCCTCTCTACAGTATCTCACTCTCCCTCCTCTATACAGTATCTCACTCTCCCTCCTTCTCTCTACAGTCTCTCCCTCTCCCTCCTTCTCTATACAGTATCTCACTCTCCCTCCTCTCTACAATATCTCACTCTCCCTTCTTCTCTCTAGAGTCTCTCCCTTTCTCTCCTCTATACAGTATCTCACTCTCCCTCCTCTCTACAGTATCTCACTCTCCCTCCTTCTCTCTACAGTCTCTCCCTCTCCCTCCTTCTCTATACAGTATCTCACTCTCCCTCCTCTCTACAGTATCTCACTCTCCCTTCTTCTCTCTAGTCTCTCCCTTTCTCTCCTCTATACAGTATCTCACTCTCCCTCCTCTCTACAGTATCTCACTCTTCCTCCTCTCTACAGTATCTCCCTCTCCCTCCTCTCTACAGTATCTCACTCTCCCTCCTTCTCTCTACGGTATCTCACTCTCCCTCCTTTCTACAGTATCTCACTTCCCCTCCTTCTCTCTACAGTATCTCCCTCTCCCTCCTCTCTTCAGTATCACATTCTCCCTCTCCATACTTCTCTCTACAGTATATCACTGTCCCTCCTTCTCTTTACAGTATCTCACTCTCCCTCCTCTCTTCAGTATCACATTCTCCCTCTCCATACTTCTCTCTACAGTATATCACTGTCCCTCCTTCTCTTTACAGTATCTCACTCTCCCTCCTCTCTACAGTATCTCACTGTCCCTCCTTCTCTTTACAGTATCTCACTCTCCCTCATTCTCTCTACAGTATCTCATTCTCCCTCATTCTCTCTACAGTATCTCACACTCCCTCCTCTCTACAGTATCTCACTCTCCCTCCTTCTCTTTACATTATCTCACTCTCCCTCCTCTCTACAATATCTCACTCTCCCTCATTCTCTTTACAGTATCTCACTCTCCCTCATTCTCTCTACAGTATCTCACTCTCCCTCATTCTCTCTACAGTATCTCACACTCCCTCCTCTCTACCGTATCTCACTCTCCCTCATTCTCTCTACAGTATCTCACTCTCCCTCATTCTCTCTACAGTATCTCACACTCCCTCCTCTCTACCGTATCTCACTCTCCCTCCTCTCTACAGTATCTCACTCTCCCTACTCTCTACAGTATCTCACACTCCCTCCTCTCTACCGTATCTCACTCTCCCTCCTCTCTACAGTATCTCACTCTCCCTCCTCTCTACAGTATCTCACTCTCCCTCATTCTCTCTACAGTATCTCACTCTCCCTCATTCTCTGTACAGTATCTCACTGCCCCTCCTTCTATTTACAGTATCTCACTCTCCCTCATTCTCTCTACAGTATCTCACTCTCCCTCCTCTCTACAGTATCTCACTCTCCCTCATTCTCTCTACAGTATCTCACTCTCCCTCCTCTCTACAGTATCTCACACTCCCTCCTCTCTACCGTATCTCACTGCCCCTCCTTCTATTTACAGTATCTCACACTCCCTCCTCTCTACCGTATCTCACACTCCCTCCTCTCTACAGTATCTCACACTCCCTCCTCTCTACCGTATCTCACACTCCCTCCTCTCTACAGTATCTCACTCTCCCTCCTCTCTACCGTATCTCACACTCCCTCCTCTCTACCGTATCTCACTGCCCCTCCTTCTATTTACAGTATCTCACACTCCCTCCTCTCTACCGTATCTCACTCTCCCTCATTCTCTCTACAGTATCTCACTCTCCCTCATTCTCTCTACAGTATCTCACACTCCCTCCTCTCTACAGTATCTCACTCTCCCTCATTCTCTCTACCGTATCTCACTCTCCCTCCTCTCTACAGTATCTCACTCTCCCTCCTCTCTACAGTATCTCACTGCCCCTCCTTCTATTTACAGTATCTCACTCTCCCTCATTCTCTCTACAGTATCTCACTCTCCCTCCTCTCTACAGTATCTCACTCTCCCTCATTCTCTCTACAGTATCTCACTCTCCCTCCTCTCTACAGTATCTCACACTCCCTCCTCTCTACCGTATCTCACTGCCCCTCCTTCTATTTACAGTATCTCACTCTCCCTCCTCTCTACAGTATCTCACACTCCCTCCTCTCTACCGTATCTCACTCTCCCTCCTCTCTACAGTATCTCACTCTCCCTCCTCTCTACAGTATCTCACTGCCCCTCCTTCTATTTACAGTATCTCACTCTCCCTCCTCTCTACCGTATCTCACACTCCCTCCTCTCTACCGTATCTCACTCTCCCTCATTCTCTCTACAGTATCTCACTCTCCCTCATTCTCTCTACAGTATCTCACTGCCCCTCCTTCTATTTACAGTATCTCACACTCCCTCCTCTCTACCGTATCTCACTCTCCCTCATTCTCTCTACAGTATCTCACTCTCCCTCATTCTCTCTACAGTATCTCACACTCCCTCCTCTCTACCGTATCTCACTCTCCCTCCTCTCTACAGTATCTCACTCTCCCTCCTTCTATTTACAGTATCTCACTGCCCCTCCTTCTATTTACAGTATCTCACACTCCCTCCTCTCTACCGTATCTCACTCTCCCTCATTCTCTCTACAGTATCTCACTCTCCCTCATTCTCTCTACAGTATCTCACTCTCCCTCATTCTCTCTACAGTATCTCACTCTCCCTCATTCTCTCTACAGTATCTCACACTCCCTCCTCTCTACCGTATCTCACTCTCCCTCCTCTCTACAGTATCTCACTCTCCCTCATTCTCTGTACAGTATCTCACTGCCCCTCCTTCTATTTACAGTATCTCACTCTCCCTCCTCTCTACAGTATCTCACTCTCCCTCATTCTCTCTACAGTATCTCACTCTCCCTCCTCTCTACAGTATCTCACACTCCCTCCTCTCTACCGTATCTCACTGCCCCTCCTTCTATTTACAGTATCTCACACTCCCTCCTCTCTACCGTATCTCACTCTCCCTCCTCTCTACAGTATCTCACTCTCCCTCATTCTCTGTACAGTATCTCACTCTCCCTCCTCTCTACAGTATCTCACTCTCCCTCATTCTCTGTACAGTATCTCACTGCCCTTCCTTCTATTTACAGTATCTCACTCTCCTTCATTCTCTCTACAGTATCTCACTCTCCTCCTCTCTACAGTATCTCACACTCCCTCCTCTCTACTGTATCTCACTGCCCTCCTTCTATTTACAGTATCTCACTCTCCCTCCTCTCTACCGTATCTCACACTCCCTCCTCTACTGTATCTCACTCTCCCTCATTCTCTCTACAGTATCTCACTCTCCCTCATTCTCTCTACAGTATCTCACTGCCCCTCCTTTCTATTTACAGTATCTCACACTCCCTCCTTCTACCGTATCTCACTCTCCTCATTCTACAGTATCTCACTCTCCTCATTCTCTCTGCAGTATCTCACACTCCTCCTCTCTACTGTATCTCACTCTCCCTCCTCTCTGCAGTATCTCACTCTCCTCCTTCTCTTTACAGTATCTCACTGCCCCTCCTTCTATTTACAGTATCTCACACTCCCTCCTCTCTACAGTATCTCACTCTCCCTCATTCTCTCTACAGTATCTCACTCTCCTCATTCTCTCTACAGTATCTCACTCTCCCTCATTCTCTCTACAGTATCTCCTCTCCCTCATTCTCTCTCTGTACCTCACACTCCCTCCTCTCTACCAGATCTCCTCTCCCTCCTCTCTACAGTATCTCACTCTTCCTCATTCTGTACAGTATCTCACTGCCCCTCCTTCTATTTACAGTATCTCACTCTCTCATTCTCTCTACAGTATCTCCATCTCCTCCTCTCTACAGTATCTCACACTCCCTCCTCTCTGCCGTATCTCAATGCCCCTCCTTCTATTTACAGTATCTCACACTCCCTCCTCTCTACCGTATCTCACTCTCCCTCCTCTCTACAGTATCTCACTCTCCCTCATTCTCTGTACAGTATCTCACTCTCCTCCTTCTCTCTACAGTATCTCACTCTCCTCATTCTCTTCTGTACAGTATCTCACTGCCCCTCCTTCTATTTACAGTATCTCACTCTCCCTCATTCTCTCTACAGTATCTCACTCTCCCTCCTCTCTACAGTATCTCACACTCCCTCCTCTCTACCGTATCTCACTGCCCCTCCTTCTATTTACAGTATCTCACTGCCCCTCCTTCTATTTACAGTATCTCACTGCCCCTCCTTCTATTTACAGTATCTCAATGCCCCTCCTTCTATTTACAGTATCTCACTGCCCCTCCTTCTATTTACAGTATCTCACTGCCCCTCCTTCTATTTAAAGTATCTCACTGCCCCTCCTTCTATTTACAGTATCTCACTGCCCCTCCTTCTATTTACAGTATCTCACTCTCCCTCATTCTCTCTACAGTATCTCACTCTCCCTCCTCTCTACAGTATCTCACACTCCCTCCTCTCTACCGTATCTCACTGCCCCTCCTTCTATTTACAGTATCTCACTGCCCCTCCTTCTATTTACAGTATCTCACTGCCCTCCTTCTATTTACAGTATCTCACTGCCCTCCTTCTATTTACAGTATCTCACTCTCCTCATTCTCTACAGTATCTCACTCTCCCTCCTCTCTACAGTATCTCACACTCCTCCTCTCATCAGATCTCACTGCCCCCTCCTTCTATTTACAGTATCTCACACTCCCTCCTCTACCGTATCTCACTCTCCTCCTCTCTACAGTATCTCACTCTCCCTCATTCTCTCTACAGTATCTCACTCTCCCTCCTTCTACTGTATCTCACTCCCTCCTCTCTACCGTATCTCACTGCCCTCCTTCTATTTACAGTCTCACACTCCCCTCCTCTCTACCGTATCTCACTCTCCTCATTCTCTCTACAGTATCTCACTCTCCCTCATTCTCTCTACAGTATCTCACACTCCCTCCTCTCTACAATTATTCACTCTCCTCATTTCTCTCTACCGTATCTCACTCTCTCCTCTGCAGTATCTCACTCTCCCTCCCTCTCTACAGTATCTCACTGCCCCTCCTTCTATTTACAGTATCTCACTCTCATTCTCTCTACAGTATCTCCCTCTCCTCCTCTCTACAGTATCTCACTCTCCTCATTCTCTCTACAGTATCTCACTTTCCTCCTCTCTACAGTATCTCACACTCCCTCCTCTCTACCGTATCTCACTGCCCTCCTTCTATTTACAGTATCTCACTCTCCTCCTCTCTACCGTATCTCACACTCCTCCTCTCTACCATATCTCACTCTCCCTCATTCTCTCTGGTATCTCATCTCTCATTCTCTCTACAGTATCTCACTGCCCTCCTTCTATTTACAGTATCTCACACTCCCTCCTCTCTACTGTATCTCACTCTCCCTCATTCTCTCTACAGTATCTCACTCTCCCTCATTCTCTCTACAGTATCTCACACTCCCTCCTCTCTACCGTATCTCACTCTCCTCCTCTCTACAGTATCTCACTCTCCTCCTTCTATTTACAGTATCTCACTGCCCTCCTTCCTTTACAGTATCTCACACTCCCTCCTCTACCGTATCTCACTCTCCCTTTCTCTCTACAGTATCTCACTCTCCCTTTCTCTCTACAGTATCTCCACTCCCTCCTCTCTACCGTATCTCACTCTCCCTCCTCTCTACAGTATCTCACTCTCCCTCATTCTCTGTACAGTATCTCACTGCCTCCTTCTATTTACAGTATCTCACTCTCCCTCATTCTCTCTACAGTATCTCACTCCTCCACTCTCTACAGTATCTCACTCTCCCTCATTCTCTCTACAGTATCTCACTCTCCTCCTCTCCTACAGTATCTCATCCCTCCCTCTCTACCGTATCTCACTGCCCTCCTTCTATTTACAGTATCACTCCTCCTCTCTACCGTATCTCACTCTCCACTCCTCTCTACGGTATCTCACTCTCCCTCATTCTCTGTACAGTATCTCTCAGTCTCCCTCCTCTCTACAGTATCTCACTCTCCCTCATTCTCTGTACAGTATCTCACTGCCCCTCCT
>NW_025745696.1:0-12670 GCF_021184085.1 Oncorhynchus gorbuscha | reverse complement strand
CTGGGAACAGTGGGTTAACCCGCCTGTTCAGGGGCAGAACGACAGATTTGTACCTTGTCAGCTCAGGGATTCAAACTTGCAACCTCTCGGTTACTAGTCCAACGCTCTAACCACTAGGCTACCCTGCCGCCCCCAACATAGGAGGGCCAAGCACAGGAAGCAGCTCTTTCAGTAGTTTAGTTGGAATAGGATCCAGTAGGCGGCTTAAAGGTTTAGAGGCCAAGACTATTTTCACAGAGATACAGGATTTTAAAAAAACTTGAGTGTCTCCCTTGATCCGAAGGTCCTGGCAGTGTTGTGCAGACCCAGGAACTCTTGAGTTTTAGAGAAATACACAGATTCAAAGAGCCGTCATTTGCTTTCCAATGATCATGATCTTTTCGTCCAAGAAGTTTATGAATTCATCTGTGTGAATGTCTTTTTTTAAATTATTTTTTTTAACCTTTATTTTACTAGGCAAGTCAGTTAAGAACATATTCTTATTTTCAATGACGGCCTAGGAACAGTGGGTTAACTGGTCTAGGGACAGTGGGTTAACTGGTCTAGGAACAGTGGGGTTAACTGGTCTAGGAACAGTGGGGTTAACTGGTCTAGGAACAGTGGGTTAACTGGTCTAGGAACAGTGGGTTAACTGGTCTAGGAACAGTGGGGTTAACTGGTCTAGGAACAGTGGGGTTAACTGGTCTAGGAACAGTGGGGTTAACTGGTCTAGGAACAGTGGGTTAACTGGTCTAGGAACAGTGGGGTTAACTGGTCTAGGAACAGTGGGGTTAACTGGTCTAGGAACAGTGGGTTAACTGGTCTAGGAACAGTGGGGTGAACTGGTCTAGGAACAGTGGGTTAACTGGTCTAGGAACAGTGGGTTAACTGGTCTAGGAACAGTGGGTTAACTGGTCTAGGAACAGTGGGTTAACTGGTCTAGGAACAGTGGGTTAACTGGTCTAGGAACAGTGGGGTTAACTGGTCTAGGAACAGTGGGTTAACTGGTCTAGGAACAGTGGGGTTAACTGGTCTAGGAACAGTGGGGTTAACTGGTCTAGGAACAGTGGGGTTAACTGGTCTAGGAACAGTGGGTTAACTGGTCTAGGAACAGTGGGTTAACTGGTCTAGGAACAGTGGGGTTAACTGGTCTAGGAACAGTGGGTTAACTGGTCTAGGAACAGTGGGTTAACTGGTCTAGGAACAGTGGGGTTAACTGGTCTAGGAACAGTGGGTTAACTGGTCTAGGAACAGTGGGGTTAACTGGTCTAGGAACAGTGGGTTAACTGGTCTAGGAACAGGGGTGAACTGGTCTAGGAACAGTGGGGTTAACTGGTCTAGGAACAGTGGGGTTAACTGGTCTAGGAACAGTGGGTTAACTGGTCTAGGAACAGTGGGTTAACTGGTCTAGGAACAGTGGGTTAACTGGTCTAGGAACAGTGGGTTTAACTGGTCTAGGAACAGTGGGTTAACTGGTCTAGGAACAGTGGGGTTAACTGGTCTAGGAACAGTGGGGTTAACTGGTCTAGGAACAGTGGGGTTAACTGGTCTAGGAACAGTGGGGTTAACTGGTCTAGGAACAGTGGGTTAACTGGTCTAGGAACAGTGGGGTTAACTGGTCTAGGAACAGTGGGTTAACTGGTCTAGGAACAGTGGGGTTAACTGGTCTAGGAACAGTGGGTTAACTGGTCTAGGAACAGTGGGGTTAACTGGTCTAGGAACAGTGGGTTAACTGGTCTAGGAACAGTGGGGTTAACTGGTCTAGGAACAGTGGGGTTAACTGGTCTAGGAACAGTGGGGTTAACTGGTCTAGGAACAGTGGGTTAACTGGTCTAGGAACAGTGGGTTAACTGGTCTAGGAACAGTGGGGTTAACTGGTCTAGGAACAGTGGGGTTAACTGGTCTAGGAACAGTGGGGTGAACTGGTCTAGGAACAGTGGGGTGAACTGGTCTAGGAACAGTGGGGTTAACTGGTCTAGGAACAGTGGGTTAACTGGTCTAGGAACAGTGGGTTAACTGGTCAAGGAACAGTGGGGTTAACTGGTCAAGGAACAGTGGGGTTAACTGGTCTAGGGACAGTGGGTTAACTGGTCTAGGAACAGTGGGTTAACTGGTCTAGGAACAGTGGGGTTACCTGGTCTAGGGACAGTGGCTTAACTGGTCTAGGAACAGGGGGTTAACTGGTCTAGGAACAGTGGGTTAACTGGTCTAGGAACAGTGGGGTTAACTGGTCTAGGAACAGTGGGGTTAACTGGTCTAGGAACAGTGGGTTAACTGGTCTAGGAACAGTGGGTTAACTGGTCTAGGAACAGTGGGTTAACTGGTCTAGGAACAGTGGGGTTAACTGGTCTAGGAACAGTGGGGTTAACTGGTCTAGGAACAGTGGGTTAACTGGTCTAGGAACAGTGGGTTAACTGGTCTAGGAACAGTGGGTTAACTGGTCTAGGAACAGTGGGTTAACTGGTCTAGGAACAGTGGGGTTGACTGGTCTAGGAACAGTGGGGTTAACTGGTCTAGGAACAGTGGGGTTAACTGGTCTAGGAACAGTGGGTTAACTGGTCTAGGAACAGTGGGGTTGACTGGTCTAGGAACAGTAGGTTAACTGTTCTAGCAACAGTGGGTTAACTGGTCTAGGAACAGTGGGTTAACTGGTCTAGGAACAGTGGGGTTAACTGGTCTAGGAACAGTGGGGTTAACTGGTCTAGGGACAGTGGGTTAACTGGTCTAGGAACAGTGGGTTAACTGGTCTAGGAACAGTGGGGTTAACTGGTCTAGGAACAGTGGGTTAACTGGTCTAGGAACAGTGGGGTTAACTGGTCTAGGAACAGTGGGGTTAACTGGTCTAGGAACAGTGGGTTAACTGGTCTAGGAACAGTGGGGTTAACTGGTCTAGGAACAGTGGGGTTAACTGGTCTAGGAACAGGGGGTTAACTGGTCTAGGGACAGTGGGGTTAACTGGTCTAGGAACAGTGGGGTTAACTGGTCTAGGAACAGGGGGTTAACTGCCTGTTCAGGGCAGTGGGTTACAGATGAAGGAACAAACATTTCTTGTTTGTTGGTCTAGGAACAGTACCTGGTCTAGGAACAGGGGGTTAACTGGTCTAGGGATTTCCATTCAGTGGACAACTGTTCTAGTTAACATTAGGGTTCTACATTTAGCTACATATTTAACTGCTATCCTCTCAGGCCATGCGCACAACAACATATGAATTAATGGTTAGATCAGAATTGCTCGTCTAATCATTTGCCAGAATGGAGAACTGGTAAAGGAACCAGTGGTCCAAATCCTATCTCCATCCATGGCTAATTTAAGAAACTTCAGGTTCGGTTGGAACAGTGGGTTAATCTGGTCTAGGCTCCAGTGGGGTTAAATCTGGTCTAGGAATGGGGTTAACTTTTCTCATTATTCTAGGAAACTTTGATTTGTCTTATCTTAGGATATCAATTTCTTCTTCAGCTAGCTACATAGCCGTCTTTGTATCAAAGATAATTGCGTAATTATCGTATTTCGCCGTCTAACGTAGTCTTCACTAGCCAGCTAGCTAACGTCCACTGATTAGCTGCACTGAGAAACTTTTACTCAACTGAACGACTTGATTAGTTTTAGTGTTAGCTACCTACATAGCTGTCTTTGCTGTCTTAGGAATCATCGTATCATCGTATCCAAGATAATTGTGTTGTTTAGGTTTAGAGTGTGTAGTCTTAGAGTGATTATCTTAATTTACCGGGTTAGCTAGCCAGCTATTTGTCGTCCTTAACGTAGGTGACTCTGCTAGCTAGCCAACAGCTAGCCAACGCCATAGAACTCAACAACCCGGTCTTCAGGTTGTATCACATTTTCTTCATTTCATTACAGTACAACGGTTTGATTTGTTTGATCGTAGCTAGCTACTTCTAGGCTAGCTTCACAGGTTGTATCACATTTTAGCTTCATTTCATTACAGTCTTTGTATCAAAGATAATTGTGTAGTCTAGAGCGATTTTCTAGGTTCGCTAGCCATCTATTGTCGTTCTTTTAGGAACGTAACGTAAACAACACTGCTAGCTAGCCTCCTAGCCCCCGAATAGCAACACTGCAGAAACTATTACACTCAACGGAATGACTTGATTAGTGTAGTGTCAACAACGCACCCACTGCCAGCTGGCCTACTTCAGCAGTACTGTATCATTTAATCATTTTAGTCAATAAGATTCTTGCTACGTAGCTTAACTTTCTGAACATTCGAGACGTGTAGTCCACTTGTCATTCCAATCTCCTTTGCATTAGCGTAGCCTCTTCTGTAGCCTGTCAACTATGTGTCTGTTTATCCCTGTTCTCTGACCATACAAACGCTCCTCACCGCGTGTGTCTCTGGTGGTCCCAGCGCGCCCACGTGGAGTTCCCTGGGTTCTCTGCCAATCTCTGAACAGACCATACAAAACTGGAACTGGGGTTAACTGGTCTGGTGGGGTTAACAAGGCAGAGTTCATCTCAGCCTATGCTGCCAATCTCAGTGGGGTGAACTGGTCTAGGAACCCTTAACTGACTTCTTGGCACTGGGTTAACTGGATCACCACAGACACAGTGGGTTAACTGCTCTAGGAACCCCGTGTTCTCGCACACCCCGAGGAACGTCTGGTTAACTGGTGGTGGCACAGTGGGATCCTCATCTCTCCCAGTGGTCATTCTCTCTTTCTCCCCTTAATCTGGTCTATCAGCCTCCTTTGAATTCCATGCTGTCACAGTTACTAGCCCTTTCAAGCTTAACAGTGGGGTTCATTTATGGTCCTAGGTTCCCTCGGGTTAACTGGTCTTGATGCCTTGATAAGTTCCTTTCCTGAGGACGGCTCTCTCACAGTTCTGGGGTTAACCTCCCCCCGTCTACCTTTGAACTTTGGGTGCCTCCTTCTTTCCACTCCTCTCTCTTTTCACCTCTAGGAACAGTGGGTTAACTGGTCTAGGAACAGTGGGGTTAACCTCTAGGAACTGGGTTAACTGGTCTAGGAACAGTGGGGTTAATCTGGTCTAGGAACAGTGGGTTAACTGTCCAGGAACCTCAGGGGGTGCAACTCCCCTCCAACAGTGGGGTTAACTGGTCTTGTATCCTTTTCCCTCTCGTCTCAGGAACACCTGGGTTAACTGCCCCTAGGATGGTATCGGCCGTTAACCTGGTCTAGGAACAGTGGGTTAACTTCCATCCTATCATCTCTTCCCTCCGCTCAAACCTTCTCCCACCTATCTCCTGTTCTGGTCTAGGAACCCTCCTCTCCTCCCTCTCTGCATCCCTTGACTCTCTAGGAACCCTATGGGGTTAACTGGTCTAGGAACAGTCCCGGTTAACTGGCTCGATGACTCAGTGGGTTAACTGCTCACAGAACAGGGGTTAACTGGGCTAGGAACGGTGGGTTAACTGGTCTAGGAACTGGCATTTTCTCCCCTCCCTCTAGGAACAGTGGGTTAACTGGTCTAGGAACCAGTGGGGTTTGCCACCTGGGGTTAACTGGTCTCCCTCCTGAATCCTCCGCCCCCTGGGGTTAACTCCTCCCCTCTCTGCAGATGACTTTCAACCATTTTGAAAAGAAGGTCTGGTCAGGACATCCGTGGGTTAACTGGTCTAGGAACAGTGGGGTGCTCAACTGCCCTAGGAACAGTGGGGTGAACTCTTTCTCCCCTCTCAGTGGGGATGAACTGGTCTTGGAACAGTGGGGTTAACTGCCCGTCTAGGAACCCTATCCCCTGGGTTAACTCTTCTCCAGGAACAGTGGGTTAACTGGTCAAGGAACAGTGGGGTTAACTGGTCAAGGAACAGTGGGGTTAACTGGTCTAGGGAACAGTGGGTTAACTGGTCTAGGAACAGTGGGTTAACTGGTCTAGGAACAGTGGGGTTACCTGGTCAGACCAGTGGCCCTTAACTGGTCTAGGAACAGTCTTAACTGGTCTAGGAACAGTGGGTTAACTGGTCTAGGAAGACTAGCAGTGGGGTTAACTGGTCTAGGAACAGTGGGGTTAACTGGTCTAGGAACAGTGGGGTTAACTGGTCTAGGAACAGTGGGTTAACTGGTCTAGGAACAGTGGGGTTAACTGGTCTAGGAACAGTGGGGTTAACTGGTCTAGGAACAGTGGGGTTAACTGGTCTAGGAACAGTGGGGTTAACTGGTCTAGGAACAGTGGGTTAACTGGTCTAGGAACAGTGGGTTAACTGGTCTAGGAACAGTGGGTTAACTGGTCTAGGAACAGTGGGGTTAACTGGTCTAGGAACAGTGGGGTTAACTGGTCTAGGAACAGTGGGTTAACTGGTCTAGGAACAGTGGGTTAATTGGTCTAGGAACAGTGGGTTAACTGGTCTAGGAACAGTGGGTTAACTGGTCTAGGAACAGTGGGGTTGACTGGTCTAGGAACAGTGGGGTTAACTGGTCTAGGAACAGTGGGTTAACTGGTCTAGGAACAGTGGGGTTGACTGGTCTAGGAACAGTGGGGTTAACTGTTCTAGGAACAGTGGGGTTCACTGGTCAACTCAGTGGGTTAACTGGTCTAGGAACAGTGGGGTTGACTGGTCTAGGAACAGTAGGTTAACTAACTAGCAACAGTGGGTTAACTGGTCTAGGTTCATGGGTTAACATCTAGGAACAGTGGGGTTAACTGGTCTAGGAACAGTGGGGTTAACTGGTCTAGGGACAGTGGGTTATCTGGTCTAGGAACTGGGTTAACTGGTCTAGGCAGTGGGGTTAACTGGTCTAGGAACAGTGGGTTAACTCATCTAGGAACAGTGGGGTTAACTGGTCTAGGAACAGTGGGGTTAACTGGTCTAGGAACAGTGGGTTAACTGGTCTAGGAACAGTGGCATCCGGTCTAGGAACAGTGGGGTTAACTGGTCTAGGAACAGGGGGAACTGGTCTAGGGACAGTGGGGTTAACTGGTCTAGGAACAGTGGCACTGGTTCATCCACTGGTCTAGGAACAGGGGGTTACCTGCCTGTTCAGGGGCAGAACAGCTCCCGATGAAGAACAAAATTTCTTGTTTGTTGTCCTGGCCCCCTGGTGGAACAAACTCCCTCGCTCTGCCTAATTTCCATTCATGGACAACGTTCCGGAGTTAACATTAGCCTTCCTCATTTAGGAATACCTATTTAAACTTCTATCCTCTCAGGCCACCCGCACAAGTTTTATATGAATTAATGGTTAGATCAGACTGGATGTTATAATCATTTGCCAGAATGGAGAATGAAGTAAAAACCACAAGTCCAAATCCCTATCTCCATCCATGGCTAATTTAAGAAAGGACCTATTTTAGCTAGTTAGCTAGCTAGCTTGTCACTGGAAAACAACAACACAAAGATTTTCTGTCAATGACATATGTTCTCGATGTGATTGGCCAAATCCAAGATGGTTTACCTTGACATTTATTTTTTGGTTGAGCTCAACGTTGATTGGCTATTATTTAAATATATATATATATCTATAAATGGAGGCTAAATGCTGTCTGGTTTCAATGCTACAGGTCGGCAACAATGTCATACTATTTTGGACCACACAGCATCAGATACATGGCCTACACATAGAGAGACAGAGGGGCGCTGTTTCACTGTAAAGATAGCATCAGATACATGGCCTACACATAGAGAGACAGAGGGTATCTGTTTAGCTCACTCTGATTCTTTCTTTCTTTCTTCTTGCCAATCTGAAGGAAAATTCAGAAACCTCAGAGACACTAAACTCTACATTGTTTTAAAATATTTTCGGGGTCTCTCTCTCTCTTCCTCTCTCTCTAACCTCTCTCTCACTCTCATATCCTTCTCTCTCTCTCACACACTCACTTTTTCTCTCTCAATTCCTCACTCTCTAATCTCTCTCTCTCTCTCTCTCTCTCTCTCTCTCTCTCTCTCTCTCTCTCTCTCTCTCTCTCTCTCTCTCTCTCTCTCTCTCTCTCTCTCTCTATCTCTCTCTAATCCTTCTCTCTCTCTCTCTCTCTCTCTCTCTCTGTCTCTCTATCACTCTCTCTGTCTCTCTCTCACTCTCTTTGTCTCTCTCTCTCTCTCTCTCTCTCTTTCTCTCTAACCTCTCTCCTACTCTCCTAAACTCTCTCTCTCTCTGTCTCTCTCTCTCCTAACCTCTCTCTCATTCTCCTGTCCTTCTCTCTCTCTCTCCTGTCCTTCTCTCTCTCTCTCCTGTCCTTCTCTCTCTCCTAACTCTCTCTCTCTCTCTCTCTCTCTCTCTCTCTCTCTCTCTCTCTCTCTCTCTCTCTAACCGTAACCTCTCTCTCCTAAACTCCCTCTCTCCTAAACTCCCTCTCTCTCCTAAACTCTCTCTCTCTCTCTCTCTCTCTCTCTCTCTCTCTCTCTCTCTCTCTCTCTCTCTCTCTCTCTCTCTCCTAACCTTAACCTCTCTCTCTCTCTCTCTGTCTCTCTCTCTCTCTCTCCTAACCTTAACCTCTCTCTCTCTCTCTCTCTCTCTCTCTCACTCTCCTGTCCTTCTCTCTCACTCTCCTGTCTCTCTCTCTCTCTCAACCTCTCCTCTCTCTCTCCCTCTCTCTCTCTCTCTCTCCTGTCCCTCTCTCTCTCTCTCTCTCCCTGTCTCTCTCTCTCCTGTCCCTGTCTCTCTCTCTCCTGTCCCTGTCTCTCTCTCTCTCTCTCTCCTGTCCCTGTCTCTCTCTCTCCTGTCCCTGTCTCTCTCTCTCCTGTCCCTGTCTCTCTCTCTCCTGTCCCTGTCTCTGTCCCTGTCTCTCTCTCTCTCTCTCTCTGTCCCTCTCTGTCTCTCTCTCTCCTGTCCCTCTCTGTCTCTCTCTCTCTCTCTCTCCTCTCTCTCTCTCTCTCTCTCTCTCTCTCTCTCTCTCTCTCTCTCTCTCTCTCCTAACCTCCCCGCTCTTCTGCTTCTCTCTGTGTCTTTTCTTTATTCACTAGACAGTTGAATGGCAGAGTGGATGAAGGAGATATGAGAACACATTAACATAGACACCTGCCTCTCACATCCATTCAAGTGCAGGCAAACACACACACGCAACACACACACACGCAACACACACACACACGCAACACACACATTCGGAACACACACGCACAGACATGCACACCACCTAGTATGTGAGTGGTGACTGGCCAAATCACAGACATATTCACCACAGAGCTACAATACGTGGTGAAAACCTTTCTCACTGTGGTCCTCTGTAGCTCAGCTGGTAGAGCATAGAACTCGCAACTCCAGGATAGGGGGTTTGATTCCCGGGACCACCCGTATGTATGAACACATGCCTGTAAGTTGTGCTAAAAATTAAAAATCCTACAATGTGATTTTTTCTTCTCATTTTGTCTGTCATAGTTAAAGTGTACCTATGATGAAAATTACAGGCCTCTCCCATCTTTTAAGTGGGAGAACTTGCACAATGGTGGCTGACTAAATACTTTTTTGCCCCACTGTATATTCTTATTATATTGATAGTGTTGCCTGTAACATTGTAGTAATAATGTGTTCCATCCTCAGTGTTTAGACTCTGTTCAATAAGGTGTTCCATCCTCAGTGTTTAAACTCTGTTCAATAAGGTGTTCAATAAGGTGTTCCATCCTCAGTGTTTAGACTCTGTTCAATAAGGTGTTCCATCCTCAGTGTTTAGACTCTGTTCAATAAGGTGTTCCATCCTCAGTGTTTAGACTCTGTTCAATAAGGTGTTCAATAAGGTGTTCCATCCTCAGTGTTTAGACTCTGTTCAATAAGGTGTTCAATAAGGTGTTCCATCCTCAGTGTTTAGACTCTGTTCAATAAGGTGTTCAATAAGGTGTTCCATCCTCAGTGTTTAGACTCTGTTCAATAAGGTGTTCAATAAGGTGTTCCATCCTCAGTGTTCAATAAGGTGATCCATCCTCAGTGTTTAAACTCTGTTCAATAAGGTGATCCATCCTCAGTGTTTAAACTCTGTTCAATAAGGTGTTCCATCCTCAGTGTTTAAACTCTGTTCAATAAGGTGTTCAATAAGGTGTTCCATCCTCAGTGTATGAACTCTGTTCAATAAGTTGTTCAATAAGGTGTTCCATCCTCAGTGTATAAACTCTGTTCAATAAGGTGTTCCATCCTCAGTGTTCAATAAGGTGTTCCATCCTCAGTGTTCAATAAGGTGTTCCATCCTCAGTGTTTAAACTCTGTTCAATAAGGTGTTCCATCCTAGTGTTTAAACTCTGTTCAATAAGGTGTTCCATCCTCAGTGTTTAAACTCTGTTCAATAAGGTGTTCCATCCTCAGTGTTTAAACTCTGGTCAATAAGGTGTTCCATCCTCAGTGTTTAAACTCTGTTCAATAAGGTGTTCCATCCTCAGTGTTTAAACTCTGTTCAATAAGGTGATCCATCCTCAGTGTTTAAACTCTGTTTAATAAGGTGTTCCATCCTCAGTGTTTAGACTCTGTTCAATAAGGTGTTCAATAAGGTGTTCCATCCTCAGTGTTTAAACTCTGTTCAATAAGGTGTTCAATAAGGTGTTCAATAAGGTAATCCATCCTCAGTGTTTAAACTCTGTTCAATAAGGTGTTCAATAAGGTGTTCCATCCTCAGTGTTCAATAAGGTGTTCCATCCTCAGTGTTTAAACCCTGTTCAATAAGGTGTTCAATAAGGTGTTCAATAAGGTAATCCATCCTCAGTGTTCAATAAGGTGTCCCATCCTCAGTGTTTTAAACTCTGTTCAATAAGGTGTTCAATAAGGTGTTCAATAAGGTGTTCAATAAGGTGATCCATCCTCAGTGTTTAAACTCTGTTCAATAAGGTGTTCAATAAGGTGTTCCATCCTCAGTGTTCAATAAGGTGTTCCATCCTCAGTGTTCAATAAGGTGTTCCATCCTCAGTGTTTAAACTCTGTTCAATAAGGTGTTCAATAAGGTGTTCCATCCTCAGTGTTTAAACTCTGTTCAATAAGGTGTTCCATCCTAGTGTTTAAACTCTGTTCAATAAGGTGTTCCATCCTCAGTGTTTAAACTCTGTTCAATAAGGTGTTCCATCCTCAGTGTTTAAACTCTGTTTAATAAGGTGTTCCATCCTCAGTGTTTAGACTCTGTTCAATAAGGTGTTCAATAAGGTGTTCCATCCTCAGTGTTCAATAAGGTGTTCCATCCTCAGTGTTTAAACTCTGTTCAATAAGGTGTTCCATCTTCAGTGTTTAAACTCTGTTCAATAAGGTGTTCCATCCTCAGTGTTCAATAAGGTGTTCCATCCTCAGTGTTTAAACTCTGTTCAATAAGGTGTTCAATAAGGTGTTCCATCCTCAGTGTTTAAACTCTGGTCAATAAGGTGTTCCATCCTCAGTGTTTAAACTCTGTTTAATAAGGTGTCCCATCCTCAGTGTTTAAACTCTGTTCAATAAGGTGTTCAATAAGGTGTTCCATCCTCAGTGTTTAGACTCTGTTCAATAAGGTGTTCCATCCTCAGTGTTTAAACTCTGGTCAATAAGGTGTTCCATCCTCAGTGTTTAAACTCTGTTTAATAAGGTGTCCCATCCTCAGTGTTTAAACTCTGTTCAATAAGGTGATCAATAAGGTGTTCCATCCTCAGTGTTTAAACTCTGGTCAATAAGGTGTTCAATAAGGTGATCCATCCTCAGTGTTCAATAAGGTGTTCCATCCTCAGTGTTCAATAAGGTGTTCCATCCTCAGTGTTCAATAAGGTGTTCCATCCTCAGTGTTCAATAAGGTGTTCCATCCTCAGTGTTTAGACTCTGTTCAATAAGGTGTTCAATAAGGTGTTCCATCCTCAGTGTTTAAACTCTGTTCAATAAGGTGTTCCATCCTCAGTGTTCAATAAGGTGTTCCATCCTCAGTGTTTAAACTCGGTTCAATAAGGTGTTCAATAAGGTGTTCCATCCTCAGTGTTCAATAAGGTGTTCCATCCTCAGTGTTTAAACTCTGTTCAATAAGGTGTTCAATAAGGTGTTCCATCCTCAGTGTTCAATAAGGTGTTCCATCCTCAGTGTTTAAACTCTGTTTAATAAGGTGTCCCATCCTCAGTGTTTAAACTCTGTTCAATAAGGTGTTCAATAAGGTGTTCCATCCTCAGTGTTTAGACTCTGTTCAATAAGGTGTTCCATCTTCAGTGTTTAAACTCTGGTCAATAAGGTGTTCCATCCTCAGTGTTTAAACTCTGTTTAATAAGGTGTCCCATCCTCAGTGTTTAAACTCTGTTCAATAAGGTGATCAATAAGGTGTTCCATCCTCAGTGTTCAATAAGGTGTTCCATCCTCAGTGTTCAATCTGGTCAAGGTGATCCATCCTCAGTGTTCAATAAGGTGTTCCATCCTCAGTGTTCAATAAGGTGTTCCATCCTCAGTGTTCAATAAGGTGTTCCATCCTCAGTGTTTAGACTCTGTTCAATAAGGTGTTCAATAAGTGTTCCATCCTCAGTGTTTAAACTCTGTTCAATGAGGTGTTCCATCCTCAGTGTTCAATAAGGTGTTCCATCCTCAGTGTTTAAACTCTGTTCAATAAGGTGTTCAATAAGGTGTTCCATCCTCAGTGTTTAGACTCTGTTCAATAAGGTGTTCCATCTTCAGTGTTTAAACTCTGGTCAATAGGTGTTCCATCCTCAGTGTTTAAACTCTGCTTAATAAGGTGTCCCATCCTCAGTGTTTAAACTCTGTTCAATAAGGTGATCAATAAGGTGTTCCATCCTCAGTGTTTAAACTCTGGTCAATAAGGTGTTCAATAAGGTGATCCATCCTCAGTGTTCAATAAGGTGTTCCATCC